>NC_050196.1:4778796-4851296 GCF_008315115.2 Sander lucioperca | reverse complement strand
AACTTTGATGAAAATCAACAATGTTAAAATGAGCTTTTTTCCAGCTTTGTCTCCTGGCTAAAGTTAAGCCCTTCCTTAACAGGCATGATCTAGAAAAGGCGATTCATGCTTTTATTAGTTCAGGGTTGGATTACTGTAATGCTCTTTATGTTGGTCTGAATCAGACCTCCATCTCACGACTTCAAAGCAAAATGCTGCCACTAGCTTTTTAACAAATACATCTAGACGTGCACACATCACTCCCGTTCTCTACACCCTACATTGGCTCCCTGTGCGTTTTAGAATAGATTTTAAGATTTTATTGTTTGTTTTCAAGGCCTTAAATGGCCTGGCCCCGGAGTATTTGTCCGAGATTTTAATGCTACGTAAGCACAACCGGTAATTGCGGTCTTCAAATCAACTGGTTTTAGAAGTACCAAGGTCAAGGTATAAACGGTGGGTCAGGCACTATTACAGATGTAGCTCTTTTTAGGTCCAAACTCAAAACCTAGTTGTTTTGAATGGCTTTTAATACGTAGTAGCGGTGTGACAACTTCACTCTCCTCCTCCTGTTTCTATGTAACCTTTTCTGATTTTACTGTTTTCTATGTTTCATTCCTTTTGATGTATGATATGTTGTTTTATTCTTGTTTCTGATGTGAAGCACTTTGGACACCTGCTGGTTGCTGTGAAGTGCTATATAAATAAATGTTGATTTATTGATTGATTGGTCCCCATGCTACACATTATGCTACCCTGGTAGCAAATGAAAAAGGTTAAAAATGATGACTGTTTAGAGCAATGCAAGTATAGGCTATAATATACACCTAGTTTATTCATCAACCATTTATGTTCATTTGGCTTAATTATTCTGTTTTGATTAAAACTGGTAAATTGATTATTACCTCTCATCCATTCTGTGAGGAAGAGCCTGGAGGACGCTCAAGTCAGGCAGTCGGTCCCTTGAGTGTCTTGGCCGTTTAAGTTTATTTCACCTCACATGCACCTTAATCCACACCCACAGGGTCCTGGTGAACCCCTCGGCCATGTTCAGCCCCAACAAAACGAGCAAACCATTTATTTTTTACCATTTATTGAAACCGGTGCATTGAACACCATGCCATAGCAAAACAGTGCAGTTTAACAGCATTACCAAATGTGTTCAATCCATTTCCCTTCTCAAAAGACACTTCCAAATCAGAGTTTGAATTGTTTCACATCTGGTACTGTTCCAACCCGTTCCCATTCCGAACTCGTAAAATAAGGACGTTTGGACAGTGGCTGTCAGCGTCTGATGCGACAAAAGAGGAGTCTTTCAACGTGTTTGTGTAACGCACCGGGGAGAGCAGCAGTTACATAGGATTTAGCGAGTAGTATGTAGGGGCGAATTTCCACATATGGAGGTTGGTTGGGGTGGTGGATGGGTCAAACAAACACAGGACTTTCACCCAGAAGAGCGGGGTTCGCGTTCCTCTTGTCACGCTTGCTATAGTCGCTTCTTTCTTTCCTCCTCACGGAACCGTACGCCCACCCAGGACCCTTTCCTAAACCCAACCGTCCCGTTCTTCCCGCGTGTCACGGAACCGTACGCCCACCCAGGACCCTTTCCTAAACCCAACCGTCCCGTTCTTCCCGCGTGTCACGGAACCTTAAGCCCACCCACGACCTTTTCCTTAACATAACTGCGTCAAAAGGGACGGCAATAGTCCCGACGAAGCGCGTTTACTTAAAGGGCTAAAGGAGACTTTTAGCATCAATAAGAACGACAAAGGCACCTGACCAAGCGTCCATATTTTACGAGATGAGTGTGAGAATCTGTTGACTGTTCACATCCCTGTTCTCTAGCTCATTGTATTCTCGCAAGAGGGATCAGTCTGTGGGAGGCGCTGTAGCTTAGTGGTTAAAGCGCCTGTCTTGTAAACAGGAGATCCTGGGTTCAAATCCCAGCAATGCCTGATTATTAGTTGATTATCATAACACAGTGTTTTCCTCATTATTTTCAACAAGGGCAACAAACTTAATACCTGATTTCCCATTTCCAAAAAGTTATATGTAACGTTAGGCTATTATCAATTTAAGTTCAAAACCAATGTATGATCCATACAGAAAGTAACATTTTATTATAAATGTCAACACTACGCACAGCATGTCTCATCGTAACTCCTGTTTAATCAAATTAGTCCAGTCCAAACTTACATTTTGTTAATTTAGTTTAAGGATCATTGTATATTTTTAAAAGTGTTAGCATCCTAATGAACAGGCTTTTTTTTGTACCATAACGTTACATGTGTCCATGTTGCGCTCAAGATCTGCTCTGAACAGATTTCTGATGAATCAGATGATTTAGTGGTGATGGCGCAGTGGATAACACACGTGTCTTTGGTGTAGGAGACATGGGTTCGAATCCCACTGCGATACATCAACCAATGTGTCCCTGAGCAAGACACTTAACTCCTAGTTGCTCCAGAGGCGTGCGACCTCTGACGTATATAGCAATTGTAAGTCGCTTTGGATAAAACCGTCAGCCAAATGACATGTAGTTTAGTTTGAAGTTGCTGTGACGTGACGTTTACAGTCTATGGTTCAGACTCAAACACACGGAGCTCTGAAGCAGACCTGTGCGTCGCTTAGTGTCCACTCTCGCTGTAAAAAGCTGTGCAGCTTCAGGTTTACAAAGGACACACTCTGCTCGGCTGGGGCAGATGTGACGCGTTTGTGCTCAGTGTATTTCTGCAGTTTGGCTTTTCCACCTCCGATGTAGAGCAGCGTACAGCCACTTCCCTAAACTGGTCAGCTAAAATGGACATACACTGGCTATTAACAAGCTGGGCAAGCCAATCACAGTTTTGCATTGCATTCAGTTTATTTAAATGGTTCCGGGCTAAGCCCCGAACCTCCTCAAGTCCTAGAAACGCCCCTGGTTGCAGGTGTGCAGCTGTGAGCAGGTGAATCAGCTTGGCAGCAATCAGGAGCCGGGACAGAGTGGGAATCACCACGGCAACAACACACACACAAAGAAATGGCGTTTCTCAATCTGTGTTCTTCTATTGACTATATTAATAAGGAATATTAGGCTGTTCAAAAAATAGCAGTATTGTACTATACTGTATAAACTGAAAAATGTCTCAAGGGTTTGCTTTACTTTTGTACTAATATTTAGTTGCATAACCATTATTTCTGAGAACTGCTTCATATCTGTGTTGCATGGAGTCGACCAACTTCAGGTATTCCAGCTCAGGACGATTGAACTACATTCCACAATTCCTCTGCATTACTGGGTTTTGCCTCAGAAACAGCATTTTTTATGTCACCCCACAAGTTTTCTATGGGATTGAGGTCTGGGGATTGGGCTGGACACTCCATAACATCAATCTTGTTCATCTGGAACCAAGACTTTGCTCGCTTACTGGTGTGTTTTGGGTCATTGTCTTGTTGAAAGACCCATTTCAAAGGCATTTCCTCTTCAGAATAAGGCAACATGACCTCTTCAAATATTCTGATGTATTGAAACTGATCCATGATCCCTGGTATGTGATAAATAGGCCAACACCACAGTATGAGAAACATCCCTATAACATGATGTTTGCACCACCATGCTTTACTGTTTTCACAGTGTACTGTGGCTTAAATTCAGTGCATGGGTGCAATCTCCCCATTGGATGGTGCATCTTGTCTAGCAGCTCCTCCAACCTTTAGACACACCAGCTAGCAGGGCCGCTTCTAGCCATAAAAAGGTCCAACTTCTTAAGGACAACACTGTTGTTGCCAACTTGGCCTTTGTCTGTGGTGTGACTTATTGTTACCTCTAGACTCTAGATGAATTTAAATCATCATATCATCATCAATCATCGTATAATAATTTTCAAAACATTTAAAACTGTTAGTTATTTCTCTTTCAAAAGGCAGCAATACATAACAAATTAAAATCTACAGTGTTCATGTGATTTCATACATTAGCAGTGAAAAAATGAATGTTTAATCATGAAACCATGATTATTTTTCAGACCATGATCGTACCAAAAAAGTCTATAATTGTTGCATCCCTAGAAACAACACAACTGGACAATCCTCATGCTTCTTTTGAGCTACCAGTGTGACAGCATTTTTCCTTCCCCTGTGAGTTATGTAAACAAACAATTGTTAAAGCTGGTTGGCTCCGACTGGACTTCATGGTGCATTCAGCTGACCCTCTGTAAATTCATATTGCATTCATATCCCCCTTGTTATTGAGAGTGTCCGTACTGGAGAAAAAAAAAATCTTTAAATTGAAGATTGAATTGAAAATCCTGACACCCCTATTTATTATGAGAGTGGACAGAGCTACTTATCAAAGTATTGTTAAGATTAGTTTGTGTTTCACCTTTACCTACAGATGTCCAGAAAGTGTTTATTGGTGAAGAACATCAGCAGGAGTGGAGCTCCTGTCTGGACCAGGAGGACACGAAGCCCCCACACATTAAAGAGGAACAGGAGGAACTCCAGATCAGTCAGGATGAAGAGCAGCTTCAAGGGCTGGAGGAGGCTGATATCACCAAGTTCACATTCACTCTGGTCCCTGTGAAGAGTGAAGATGATGAAGAGAAACCTGAGTTCTCACAGCTTCATCAAAGACAAACTGAAGAGATAAAAACAGAAGCTGATGGAGAGGACAGTGGAGGACCAGAACCAGCCATGAAAGCAGATCCAGATACACATTTACAACCAGATACTGATGACGAGACTGGAGACTCTTCTGAACCTGAGACTGATGACAGTGCTGATTGGAAAGATACCAGAGAATCTCAGTCAGGTTTAAACTCTATTAATAATGAAATATTCCCTGTTAGTGATTCAAGATGTACTACTGATGAGAAAGCATTTAGCTGCTCTGAGTGTGGGAAAAGATTTGGCACCAATGCACTTCTGAAGAGACACACGAGATCTCATACAGGAGAGAAAGCATTTAGCTGCTCTGAGTGTGGGAAAGGATTTGGCACCAATGTACTTCTGAAGAGACACGTGAGAATTCATACAGGAGAGAAACCATTTAGCTGCTCAGTCTGTAAGAAAGCTTTTACAGAAAGTGGAACTTTACATACACACATGAGAATCCACAAAGGAGAGAAACCATTTAGCTGCTCAGTCTGTAAGAAAGATTTTGTACAGAGTGGAACCTTATATACACACATGAGAATCCACACAGGAGAGACACCATTTATCTGCTCAGTCTGTAAGAAAGGTTTTGCAATGAGTGGAAGTTTAAAGAGACACATGAGAATCCACACCGGAGAGAAACCATTTAGCTGCTCAGTCTGTAAGAAAGATTTTACAGAGAGTGGACATTTACAGACACACATGAGAATCCACACAGGAGAGAAACCATTTAGCTGCTCAGTCTGTAAGAAAGACTTTGCAATAAGTGGAAGTTTAAAGAGACACATGAGAATCCACTCAGGAGAGAAACCATTTAGCTGCTCAGTCTGTAAGAAAGATTTTACAATAAGTGGACATTTACAGAGACACATGAGAATCCACACATGAGAGAAACCATTTAGCTGCTCAGTCTGTAAGAAAGATTTTACAATAAGTGGACATTTACAGAGACACATGAGAATCCACACAGGAGAGAAACCATTTAGCTGCTCAGTCTGTAAGAAAGCTTTTACAGATAGTGGGAATTTACAGAAACACATGAGAACCCAACACGTGAGTGTTACAAGTTCTCCCCTTGTTTTTCTCCGTTTGATCTTCTCAGGTGATCCTGATTTGATCGTTAGTGGTTGGCTCCGCCCCCTGTACCTAAAGCGTAACTCTCGCCAAAATGCAACCTAGGGTCTTTTTGTGAATGTACCCGAGTCAAACTTCCGATTAAAATCTTATTTAGGACGGATTCGCCACTTTTAAGATTTACCTTATTTTCGTTTTTAGGTCAAATGGAACTAAATTCATGATATTTGGATGTTGTAGTATAAATACAGATATATAGTATAAATAGTAATTGATAATGAAATAACTGAAAGATGAAAGAAGTAAAAGTTGTACTTGACCACAAACTGTGCTGGAAACCCCACATGAAATATCTGTGCATGAAGTTGGCCAGGAGTATTGGTATATTGAACAAAACTAGATGCATATTGAACCAGAACATACTACATACTCTTTATGTAAATTGCGTATGCTGTATTTGCATATCTAATTGTTTTGTAATAATTTGATATCGTGAAGTAGGGGAGGTCCTAATAATGCTGCATGCTTTTTGACTACTACTGTTTTAATTTTGTTGTTTTCTTTTGCAACATTGTTGATTGTTCGAGATAAATAATAAATAAAATCAAAGATGAGGGATTAAGCCGGGATTTCCCAGTTATCCTCGCCCAGTTTAGGCCTGACTGAAAAGCAGAGGCAGACTCAGTTACGATGGAGATTAATTCTGTGCAGCTAGCCTGGGTCCTGTTGCACAAAAGTAGAATGAAGAAATCCAGGATAACTGAAAAAGCACAGCTTGACTTAGTGTGATCTCATTGTAACTTAATCGGTTGCACGTTGAGGATGCGGTGAAGCTATGTCAAGCCAGGTGTACATAGTTGGGAGAAGTTCACGTTCACGGCTTTCTTAAATAGACCACGGTATCGATCAGAGTGAGCTTCATGAGCAGCAGCTTCATATGGAATTATGATAACATGAAACACGGTCCCCATGCTACACATTATGCTATGCAAGCAATGCAAGTATAGGCTATAATATACGTCTAGTTTATCAACCATTTATGTTCATTTGGCTTAATTATGCTGTTTTGATTAAAACTAGTAAATTCATTATTACCTCTCATCCATTCTGTGAGGAAGAGCCTGGAGGACGCTCAAGTCAGGCAGTCGGTCCCTTGAGTGTCTTGGCCGTTTAAGTTTATTTCACCTCACATGCACCTTAATCCACACCCAACAGTGATGTCACAGGGTCCTGGTGAACACCTCGGCCATGTTCAGCCCCAATTTTCCCCCAGTTTTCTTTTAACGTCACTCTCTTCTACTGACAGGCTTGCTTAGCAGCGGACTTAGCAACGGCCTTAGCAACCATCTTTGCTTGCTAGCGTTAGACGTCTATTCACAGAACTAATTGATAACCTTTTCTTTTTGAATTCAAATCACTGTACAGTATAAATCAAACAGGTAGATCGGACATGACATATAACAAAATACATTAGTTCAAATTACAGTTAATTTCTTTTTTCAACGGAGCTTTTCTAATCAATAACCTACCTCCTATCATATCAGTAACAGCTCTGAGCTTGCACGCACGTACCTTCCTCATCGCGCTGACCACTTCCACACACACAGTCACACTCAAAAAACTCACAGGCAGGCGGTAAAATCCCCAAAATAAAAGATTTAATGGAAATAAGAGGATATTTTGTTGAAATACATATCACTGTCTACATCACCTGTTACATTTGCATTCAGAGTTTCTCACTAATATCGTAAACAAATCTATTCAATCCATTTCCCTTCTCAAAAGACATTTCCAAATCAGAGTTTGAATTGTTTCACATCTTGTACTGTTCACATCCCTGTTCGCTCATTGTATTCTCGCAAGAGGGATCAGTCTGTAGGAGGCGCTGTAGCTTAGTGGTTAAAGCGCCTGTCTTGTAAACAGGAGATCTTGGGTTCAAATCCCAGCAGTGCCTGATTATCAGTTGATTATTTTAACACAGCATTTGTCTCTTTATTTTCAATAAGGGCAACAACCTTAATACCTGATTTCCCATATCCAAAAGGTTATATGTAACATTAGGCTATTATCAATTTAAGTTCAAAACCAATGTATGATCCATACAGAAAGTAACATTTTATTATAAATGTCAACACTGTACACACAGCATGTCTCCTCGTAACTCCTGTTTAATCAAATTAGTCCAGTCCAAAGTTACATTTAGTTAATTTAGTTTAAGGATCATTGTATGTTTTTAAAAGTGTTAGCATGCTAATAAACAGGCTTTTTTGTACCATAACGTTACATGTTGCACTCAAGCTCTCATCTGAACAGATTTCTGTCATTCAAAAAACTCTCGACCAAGTTTAAAACTTTTACAGCCAACTTGATAAAATGTCTGGTTTTATTCAGGCTGGAGTTTATAAATTCTATCCATTTGAAGATAGACTTCATTTGAAGATAAAGTCTATTTTTCTTTTAAATTGTTTTTACTACACTTCCTTACATTGTGCAGGGTTTTATACACCTAATAGTCTTTATTTTTTAATCCTGATGTTTTTATGACTGCTCAGTCATGTCATGTGTTATTTTGCTGTTTTGTAAAGCACTTTAAGGCGTTGATTTTGAAAAGTGCTCAAACCGAAGTATTGACAACATTGTAAGTGTGCAGATAGTTTATTAAAAAGATAGATTATAAAGACAGTCGCGTTCATGTTTACTTGCGGTAGACATCTTGAAAACCAGTCATGACTAGTCGAACGCCGTGCAACGTGGAATCTCCATAGACAGTATGGGAATTCCATTTACAACGTTGTCAATGCTTCGGTTCACATTTAGGGACCCTAATTATGCTAACGTTAAAGTGTGGTGATGTTTCGAGCCTTTTTAGTGGTATTAAATAGCGATTTAATTTGAGTGTCCCCATGCCCTACATACTAGCATTGTAAGCTAACCAGCGGTCCGCGGTAGCCTCGTTAAAGCTCCAAACTCATTCAATTAGCATGAAAACATGTCCCAGAGAGCGACAGAGTAGGTACACAACAGTTAATAACCCCTAGGTTTGTTTTGCGCCAAAATTGTCCTTTAAGTCTGGAAGACTTACAAATGCTATGAGAAATAGAGATGAAAGAGAGATAGAGAGACAGAGAGAGAGACAGAAGGAGGGAGGAAGAGAGAGAGAGAAGAGGGAGGGAGAGAGAGAGAGAGAAACAGGAGGGAGGGAGGGAGACAGAAGAGGGAGGGAAAGAGAGAGAGAGATAGAAAGAGGAGGGAGAGAGAGAGAGAGACAGAGACAGAAGGAGGGAGGAAGAGAGAGAGAGAGAGAGACAGAAGAGGGAGGGAGAGAGAGAGACAGAAGGAGGGAGGGATAGACAGACAAGAGGGAGGGAGACAGAGACAGAGAAGGAGGTAGAGATACAGAGACAGGGAGAAACAGACAGACAGTGACAGACAGGAAGAAACAGACAGACTGACAGACAGAGAGACAGACAGAGAGATACAGAGACAGGGAAACAGACAGACAGACAGACAGAGATAGGCAACAGAGACAGAGAAACAGACAGAGAGAGAGAGAGACAGACAGACAGAGACAGAGAGAAACAAACAGACAGACAGAGACAGACAGACAGAAGTGGAACGCAAAAGATGTAGACTAATCAGGTTAAGGACCGTGTCACCTGCTGAAACTGTCAGCTGTGCCACACTGGAGCTATTCAAAGACACAGAGCAAGCTCTCAAATAAAGCCTCAGACTGCTAAAACAGTAAGGGGTATCAGTGAAATGATGTAATTGTGACCACCCCAAGGCCTTTGTGAACGTATTCATGTAAAATTTATGTTGATAAACTTAAAAATGTGGGCATGTCACCGATTTTAAAAAGTGGTTCGCGCTGCGTTTTGCTCAGAAATGTGGAGAATGTTAAACAGGGCAGCGAATGGAGGAAGATGTGGAACTCTTGTCATTTGGAAACTCACCGAGCCAAAAGTATGTCATATCGCATAACTGAGCACATAGCCTGAAACTAGACAAAAATACCTACGTTTTGATGTATAAATTGTGTATGACAAGTAGATATTGTGGGCGTGAGAGCAATTTATAGAGAAGGGACAAAGATAATTTTTTAAGGCTCTTTTTTAAAAAAAAATCCTGAAATGATCACTAAACTTAAACAGCTTTTTCACAAAAACTCTAAAAGATATCAAACTGAAAAGCCATAGCCGGATAGCTGAATAATTTGTGAACATTTTAAAGTTTGTTTGGCGTCTGTAGGTGAACGTATGAAGGAGCTGAAAATTTTGGGAGTGGAAGAAGATTTTAAGGATTTGAAGCATGCTCTCATTGACTTCAATGTTAAAAAAAAGTGTTAAAAAGCTTAATATTTTAAAAAGTATAAATAGTAGAAAAAAAGTTGAAGAAGTCCCATCATTAGCTGAAAGAGCTGTTGAACAGCATTCCCACAAAACTACTAAACTGGATGAATAGCTTAAATCCGTAAGAAGAAGTTGAAGTAGTGACAGTAGTTGAAAAAGTGGAAATCGTTTTAATAAGTATGAATTTCATTAAAAAGTTAAAAGTTGACGCTAAACTGAATTGTTGGCTTTAAAAGTTGAAAAATGACAAAATATGTAGAACATTGTGAGGTCTGAGTATATTTTCTAACTGATAATGACTCACATATGCAGAAATATGAAACAAATTGTATGGAAAATCTAAAAGCCCAAATGCATTGCCAAAGATGTCAAAGATGAAAGTTGAAATGAATTACCTGAAAATTTCTTAATATTTAAAAAAGTATAAATAGTAGAAAAAAGTTGAAGTCCTATCATTAGCTGAAAGAGCTGAACAGTTTACAAGTTGAATGGTTTTAATAGCTGAACGTATGCAGAAGTTACAGAGAGCCAAAATAAAACATGAATAGCTGAATTGCTAAAGCTAAACTGGTTGAATAGCTTAAATCCGTAAGAATAAGTTGAAGTAGTGAGAATTGTTGAAAAAGTGAAGTAACATATTGATCAGAGACACATTGATTGATGTATCACAGTGGGATTCGAACCCAAATCTCCCATACCAAAGGCATGCGCCATATCCACTACAGTATCATCTGTATAGATGACTGGGGTTCCTTCAGCACTTATAAAGCCTGTCTTTGATCATTGATCACCACACCTGCTAATGCTAATGAGTGAGAGACAGTGTGAGAGAACCCTTCAAACAAGCCTTAATAAATCCACAACAGTACATGCTATCAAAACAACGACGTCACCGTTAGAGACACACGGCCTTTGTGAACGTGTCGGTATAAAGTTTATGTGGATAGACTTAAAACTGTGGGCATATCAGCGATTTAAATGTGGTTCGCTCTGCGTTTCGCTGGGAAATGTGGAGGACGTTTAACATGGCAGCAAATGGAGGAAAATTTGGAACTGTTGTCATTTGGAAGCTCATCGAACCAAAAGTATAAGGCATATCGCATAACTGTGCACATTGGCTGAAACTAGACAGAAATACCTACGTCAATCAGGAGCCGGGACAGAATGGTAATCACCACGGCAACAACACAGACACACAGAGAAATGGCGTTTCTCAATTGGTGTTCTTCTATTGACGTGTGTTCTTGTGTCCCTGTGAAACGTCATCTCGTGTTGCCAAAGTACTGTCCCAATACACAAGTTCGCATTACACCAAGAAAAGTTAAGATTCCCGGAAATGTTCTCGACACGCCCATTTTACCGAGGATGCATTGGTTGGTAGCACCGTATCCCAACATTCATTTCGGCATTCAACGAGGGTCGGGTTTCCGGTACATAGACGGACCAACAAAGGGACAATTTTAACAATTTTTGCCATCTTATTCATCACTAAATTCACTTCTGAGAACATTTTAGGCGAGAAATGAACTGTTTAGATTTTGAATATAGGCAGTCTTGCGAAAATCCTTGCTGAATTGACAATTTGCTTTAAAGTTTTCGGACTTGAGAAGCTCCGTAAAGTGACGGGACAGCCAGCCAGTGCCTGACTGGGCCACTAGCTCATCGCTCGGACAGGCACGCTCAGAGACCCCGCTGTAAGCTGCAGGTCTTTCAGACAGGTCTCAGAAATAAGAGGCTTTTATTTTGCCGTTGACGGATCGTTTGTTTAAATATCACAACACATGTCCATCATAAGATTAACGGGAACCTGTGGTTAACTGCCTTTTCGGAGTTAAGCTCCACAAGCGCGCGCACACACACACACACACACACACGGCCACAGCGCAGCAGGCAGAGGCGGGGGAGGGAGAGATACCCGTTTCTCATCAGGAGACTTGTTTAAATTATGACATAGGCTATACATTAGATTTAGTATTTAGTTGATACTTTTTTTGGTGTATTTGTTTTCTGAGTTTCAGTCTGTATGATGAATGAACAGTTGTACATAAAGTGGTAACATGCTATGGCATGTTATGTAGACTAAAGGGGAGACAGCAACCTTTATAATTTGAATTGCTAATTTCCATCAGTTGTCCCTGGGCATATACAGTGCACTACAATAATATAGAAATGATAATTCCACATAACACTAGGGACACCTAGGACACGCCAGTACATAGGCCTACTTTTTTTTTTAATTTAAACTGACTTAAATAATACACGAATAATAGTAGGAAACGCATTCCACTCTTTTGAATAAGTAAGGGGTGTTTGTGTTACATGTAGGGGATTAAAGGACCCAAACGCAGAGAGAGGCAGGCAGGCAGAAAAAAGTTGGCGTTGAGGATTTATTTGAGAAACACAAAAAATAAACCAAGGGAGTCCTGGGAGTACCGGCAGGCAAAAACCAATTCCAAAAATGAAGACAAAAACCAGGGAGTAAAAACCAGGAACAAACAGAAACAGACGAGAGCTGACACAGAAACTCACAAACTAACACACGCAGGTTGGCAGGGCACGGACACAAACGGATACAAAATGATCTAACAAGAGACAAAGGGAACACAGGGGTAAAATACATGAGGTAATCAACAAATGAGGGACAGGTGATACAGCAGGTGAAACACATCAGGGTGGGGCAGGACAATCAACATAGGAGGGAAAACAAAGAAAGTAAAACTAGACAAGACAGAAAACAGACTATCAAAATAAAACAGGAAGCAGAACATACACAGGGAAATGCAAAACCGAAAAATACACAACAAAATATACACGACACAATACACAAAATACATTTACAAGACAGGGAACAGAACCAACAGAAAAAAACAGGGAGATAACTAAACAGAAATATACACACAAAAATTTACAAACAAGGCAACAGAAATGTACAAACAGGTAACAAATGTCCAAAACAGGCAACTGAAATGTCCATAACCATCACAGTTTGAGCTAAACCATGAACAAAAAAAATGAAAGCTCAATAAGTTTTATTTTTGAATATTATTGCAATAGTTGTGACGTTATGAAGTTTTCTTGTCCGGAGCTTGTTTAAATACAAAGTGATTATATTGCTGTGGTTTTTATTTCTAGCTGTTATTTTGAAGTGCTGCAGGCAGTGCTGGGGGTGCTGCGCAAAACCAACAAGAACCCATCGTCTCAAACTGTTAACAGTGTTTTCTGTGCTTATTAACTTGCGAGTCCATTCTTCCAAGAACAACCAGCAAGAACGTCCTCCCCAAGAACACAAGTCTGTTCTTTGCATTCTTGAGATTGAGAAACAGCCAAGGATGTGGCCAGCAGCGAGTGGTTGCTATGGTGCAGCATTGATTAGTGGATGGGTTGCAGGTGTGCGGCTGGGAGCAGGTGAATCAGCTTGGCAGCAATCAGGAGCCGGGAGAGGGAGGGACGTCAGGTCGGCTAACAGGTGAAGGAGAGACGGGAATGGTAGGCTTTTGTCTATATATACAGTCAGGTCCATAAATATTGGGACATCGACACAATTCTAATCTTTTTGGCTCTATACACCACCATAATGGATTTGAAATGAAACGAACAAGATGTGCTTTAACTGCAGACTTTCAGCTTTAATTTGAGGGTATTTACATCCAAATCAGGTGAACGGTGTAGGAATTACAACAGTTTGTATATGTGCCTCCCACTTTTTAAGGGACCAAAAGTAATGGGACAATTGGCTGCTCAGCTGTTCCATGGCCAGGTGTGTGTCATTCCCTCATTATCCCATTTACAAGGAGCAGATAAAAGGTCCAGAGTTCATTTCAAGTGTGCTATTTGCATTTGGAATCTGTTGCTCTCAACTCTCAACATGAGATCCAAAGAGCTGTCACTATCAGTGAAGCAAGCCATCATTAGGCTGAAAAAACAAAACAAACCCATCAGAGAGATAGCAAAAACATTAGGTGTGGCTAAATCAACTGTTTGGAACATTCTTAAAAAGAAAGAACGCACCGGTGAGCTCAGCAACACCAAAAGACCCGCAAGACCACGGAAAACAACTGTGGTGGATGACCGAAGAATTCTTTCCCTGGTGAAGAAAACACCCTTCACAACAGTTGGCCAGATCAAGAACACTCTCCAGGAGGTAGGTGTATGTGTGTCAAAGTCAACAATCAAGAGAAGACTTCACCAGAGTGAATACAGAGGGTTCACCACAAGATGTAAACCATTGGTGAGCCTCAAAAGCAGGAAGGCAAGATTAGAGTTTGCCAAACAACATCTAAAAAAGCCTTCACAGTTCTGGAACAACATCCTATGGACAGATGAGACCAAGATCAACTTGTACCAGAGTGATGGGAAGAGAAGAGTATGGAGAAGGAAAGGAACTGCTCATGATCCAAAGCATACCACCTCATCAGTGAAGCATGGTGGTGGTAGTTTCATGGCGTGGGCATGTGTGGCTGCCAATGGAACTGGTTCTCTTGTATTTATTGATGATGTGACTGCTGACAAAAGCAGCAGGATGAATTCTGAAGTGTTTCGGGCAATATTATCTGCTCATATTCAGCCAAATGCTTCAGAACTCATTGGACGGCGCTTCACAGTGCAGATGGACAATGACCCAAAGCATACTGCGAAAGCAACCAAAGAGTTTTTTAAGGGAAAGAAGTGGAATGTTATGCAATGGCCAAGTCAATCACCTGACCTGAATCCGATTGAGCATGCATTTCACTTGCTGAAGACAAAATTGAAGGGAAAATGCCCCAAGAACAAGCAGGAACTGAAGACAGTTGCAGTAGAGGCCTGGCAGAGCATCACCAGGGATGAAACCCAGCGTCTGGTGATGTCTATGCGTTCCAGACTTCAGGCTGAATTGACTGCAAAGGATTTGCAACCAAGTATTAAAAAGTGAAAGTTTGATTTATGATTGTTAATCTGTCCCATTACTTTTGGTCCCTTAAAAAGTGGGAGGCACATATACAAACTGTTGTAATTCCTACACCGTTCACCTGATTTGGATGTAAATACCCTCAAATTAAAGCTGAAAGTCTGCAGTTAAAGCACATCTTGTTCGTTTCATTTCAAATCCATTGTAGTGGTGTATAGAGCCAAAAAGATTAGAATTGTGTCGATGTCCCAATATTTATGGACCTGACGGTATATGCCTTCTTTTTACAGTACTATTGTTAACTGTTGTCAGTAAAGTCTTGTGGCTTTATGCAATGGTCAAACGTCTGGATATAACATTTCAATGATGCTAGAAAAGCGCAGGCCATATTGCTGTTATTATATGTAAATGGCCCCATCATATAAATACTAGGGCTGTCAATCGATTAAAAAATGTAATCTAATTAATTACATACTCTGTGATTAATTAATCGAAATTAATCGCATACATAATTAACGGTACCTGAACCGATACTTTTTAAGAAAGTAAAAAAAGAAAAGAAAAAAGAAGGGTACTAAACAACAGTCGTTGACATTAAAGAACGGCTTGTTTATTGCTAAGGCCATATGTTCAACATTAAATGATTTAATAATAATGTATAACAATAACTTATTTCACTAGTAAATTGCTGTTGAACGACAAAAACAACCACCAGATGGGAAAGGGACATTTACAATAACTTAAAATGCACCACAAGGCTGTAGTTTACCAGTTTCATTGAACGCACCGTCTGTGTTGTTTTTCCGACGGCAGCTATAGATTGTTACATATCGGTGTTGAATCCTCTGCAGTAAAACACAGTCAAACTTTACACCGTTTAGCGTTAGCTGTCAGCATTTTAACCGTGTTTAATCCAGCTACTAGCTAGTGGTAGGCTAACGTTAGCTGCTGTTGAGTAAAGTGTTAACTAGCGTCCCGTGAAGCGGTGTTTGTGTTGCCTGTATCGTCTTCAGAGCATCAGAGAGAAGAGCAGACATATCAGTGGCTCCAGATTTCGGTAGCCAGGGTTGGCAGGAAGAAGATTTTTACAAGTAAATGTTCCAGTTAATGATCCAGGCAGCACATTCTCGTCTCCCTCCTTCATTTTACAGTCCAATGGTGGTTAGAACGGCTCCGGGTCAAACATCAATATGGAATGGATTAATCTGCGTTATTTTTTCTCAGATTAATTAATCGAAATTAACGCGTTATTTTGACAGCCCTAATAAATACATTTTTATAGTTTTAATCCCAAACTTTGTTAATTGTTTATTTATCTCTTGCTGCCCGTCTTTTCTTGGTCACATGTATAGGTTTATTCAACCTGCTAACTGTACCTTGTCATACAAACCTAACTAGGTGCTGTCAGAGAGCATGCCTACAGGGCTGCAATTCGTGCTGTAGGAAGGTGAGGCAGGTTGGTCGTAGTTCAGTTTTCTCAAAAAATATTGAGAGGAAGAGAGGGATAGTAACAATGAATGTGTTTTTATTTTTGCTTGCAGATGTGGCTGACGCGGCCACAAACTCAGGAGGAAGGCTAGCAGGACATTTAATGTTTTGTCTAGTTTTGTTTTGTTGATGTTTTGTTGAGTTGTCAATTGTTAATGTAGTCCACATGGTTTTCTGTAGGGGGTTCATCTTGAGAGGGGATGTGTGTAGTTGTCATTTAGAAAAATAAGGGAGGGAGGAAGATACAGAGAGAGGGTGATGCACACGATCACGCATCAAGTATAAGAGAAGCTAGCATCATACTGTCCAGAACTCCCCTACCACACCAATGAGGGGCCATTTCCCTTCATCTTGAGAAATGATGAAAAGTGTTCTAAGTATGCCCAATTCTCAGTGTGGTGATGACTGCCTCCTCTTTCTTATGTCCTCCTCTCCTTATATTACCAACACTATTTTGGATGTTATATACATGTCTTCCCATTTGTTGTTGTTCCCACTTTTTGTATTTTTCATTTCACACAATGCTCTTTCCTTCTGTTTTTGATAATTGAATAACTGTGTCTATGTTTCCCCTCCTCACCGCTTGCTCGGCTAGCTTGTCCACCCTCTCATTACCCAAAATGCCTATGTGAGCAGGAACCCACATATATACAATATTAATACCTTGTCTTCTTTTTCCTGCATGGGCTGTTATGATTTCATAGAGCAAATCCTGTTGACTAGATGGTACTAAGGGTGTCACGATTTTAAATCGAAATCGATCGAAATTAAGTCACAATCTTGAATATCGAATTAAAAAATGGAATCGTCAATATTGCCACGCCCCCATGTCATGTCCGGTCGGCTTTTCAAGCGGAAAAAAACACACGTGTTGAAGTGCTGCAAGTCAGTCAACCTCCTCTAACTTAGCTTGAGCCATTCAAAAGATAACAACTGCAGATGCTGGAGACCCATCGACAGAACTTAAGCCCCCTCCTCTTTCACTGAAGTGTGTGAAAGTGTGGAAGTATTTTGGATTTCCAAGTCCAAGTTATGTTGACAACGTTCGCGTTGTCGACAAAAAAGCCACAGTTTGCAAGCTCTGCTATGTGCATGTACCATATTCTGTGTATTTACCATTGCACATTAGCCTAGCAGCTAGCAGATATTCCTTCTGCTTATAACTTTATCCCAACAAAACCGCATGGTTGAATTTCAGCCTGCATGCACGTTTTGTAGCCTAAACAGAGCAACTTATATTGGTTATATTAGAGAGAGCAACACGTTAACGGACTACCGTCTGCCGAGTCGCCCTCTTTGCTATCGTTCTGCTCAGCTGCTGTGCTGGCTCGATGGTGTTTTAAGCCCCCAACTAAGCCTTCAAGGCAGCGCTGCGACCGTCGTCTTCAACCATAACCATTGCCTAATCCTAGTGCCTTCCAGGCAGCGCTGCCTGGAAGACGACATTGAGGGCTTCAAACACCAAACTCTGTGTGGTGCGAAGCGTCTGCCCTCAGGATTGTCGGTAAACTTTTTTTTTCTTTTTACTGTATTGACAAATTGCCAAGTTTCCAATTGACTGACGATATGTTATTGTTACATTATGTTGTTAATAAATGTTTTAAATATGACAATGTAATGTGGTACATTACGAACAAAGGTCAGATATTATATTACATACAAGTCTAGTCTAAAAATGGCATAGCACCCTGTGCTTTAAAAAAAGAAGTAAAAATCGAGAATAGAATCGTGACCTTAGAATCGAAAATGTAATCGAATCGAGGATTTGGAGAATTGTGACACCCCTAGATGGTACTGATCTTAGACTGTACAGGGCAGATAGAGAGTCACTACAGACTACGGCCTTCTTTGGTCTATATTCTCCCACCCATTCCAGAGGAGGAAATAAACTGGAATGCACAATTCAAGTGACTGCGCCATGCCACTACCACTGTAGCTGAGACAAGGATCAGGCCAGCAGTGAGTGGTTGCTATGGTGCAGCATTGATTAGTGGATGGGTTGCAGGTGTGCAGCTGGGAGCAGGTGAATCAGCTTGGCAGCAATCACGAGAGAGAGGGAAGCTCCAATAACAGCTAGTACACCAAAATGTGTTTTTGAAAAAATTTAGGCAAGAAATAGGCAATGCAGTAACAGAATCTTGAATCATATTTGATCAGAACCGCCTAGTTTAAAAGTTTGATCTGCGTTGTGAGTTTTGTGAGCCTGGTGTGTTGTGCTGGACGCAGTAGGTCAGTGGCGTTCGGTAACTACGTTCGGTCATCGTCTTAAGCTAGGTTCAGGAAAGACGGAGTGTCCCCAGAACGAAGTTCGTCACGTCTCTCCTGTTAATGTGTAACTAGGTGCGTGCTGAGCTGACGTCTGGGAAGACTGGCCGAGCAGGTTCGCCTGTGCAAACATCTGTATGATTCTTCGTGTAGAGACCACAGAGACAGTCAAATGGCCTTGAATTTGTGGGAAGAGAGAGCCATCACACTAGGAAAAAAACTTCAATCACGCCTCACTAGCACCAAATTAATTCTTGATTGGCCAACAGCACATTAAATCAAATCATTCAACAAGCATTCTCTGTGGGCAAGGGGAGAGGGGCAAGAGAACGACAACGTAATTTATGATATGAAAAATCTAAGAAAAATGTTTTAAGGTTGTTATATTTACTTGCTCCGGGCCATCAGACAACCCTTGTAGTTTAACGCTAATTAAGGCGAGACACGGCAGGCAAAAACATCGGGTTTTTTTTCACTGGTCAATTTTGAGATTTTGGGCTATTTGTCTTCAATAACATGTCTTCTTTCAGACTTGTGGTGAAATAAAGTCCAAAATACACATTTAGGTCTTTATTTTACTACACTTTGTCTGTTTGCGGCGGTAGATTTCACCTAAATTCAACAAAAGTTGGCGTTCTAAATCATCGCGTTGCTCCGCGATCGCTGTCTGCACCCTGTCATCACATATACCGTTGGAAAGCTCTTTCTCCTGTACAATGCTGTCAGATCCAAATATGGTCATTTCCTTTTTATCAGCAACCAATCGTGAAAGTAAAAGGGGGGATTTAACTCAGAATGCGCAATCTCATTGGCTGATGCCAATTTCTGACAACGTGATTCATTCAGAATCGTCACGTGACACGCTCTGACATTTCCGCGGTAGCTCAAATTGTTGAAAGAAGTGCGTCGAAAACGGCCGAAAATCACCTCAGAGAAGACGAAAACAGTTATTAGCAAGAAGAGACAGGGGATTACAAACTAAGACAGCAGATGATGAAATGCCTTCACATAGTACGTCGATGTTTAAACTATCGTTCAGAAAACAGGAGTGTTCAGACAGCGGAGGTAATCAGACTCTCTCTCTCTCTCTCTCTCTCTCTCACTCAAAGCAGTTTACAGAAAGTCATAGCCTACATGTCATATATTAAATATTTGTCACATATGTACCACACTGTACTGATCGCGATACAACACACTATATTACAAAACAATTACATTACACAACAGTTACAGTTTTGTATAATATAATTACTATATAATAGGCTACTAAACAAATCTGTAATTTTGGGATCCTAAGTGGTTGTGAGTCCCTCAGGCTGTAGCAGGCAGATACATGTTTAGCTGTCAGTGGAGCTGCTGTCACCTCTCCTAGGAGAACTATCAGCTTCTCTTCTGGTGTTAACTTCTTTTGGCTATTTTTCCAAGGTGTAATTCTCTTAGTGAAGATAGTTTTTCCCAGTGGAGGAGGAAGTGCATCTCTGTCTGACCCAGCTGGTGGTCACTGAGCCTGTATTTAGTCAGGATCCGTCTCTTCTTCGTATCTCTGACAGTGTGAAGATAATCTGTCAAATAATAATTTAGTCTACTTTGTTTGCTTTCTCCAATGTTCTAAATATTGGTCTTTTGAATGAGTCATAATTAGTTTTGTTCTGTTGTGTTATGAACCAGTGCTGATGGGAGCCTGGTTAGTTATCTTCACCATCAGCTGACTGAGGGGACTGTTTTGTGGGAAAAGTAAGCTGGAGCAGCAGCAAGTATGGCCATGAAGGTGCCTCTGCCATGCTTTCTGTTATGGAGAAGTTGTGGCTTCAGAGCACAGTTGTGATGGTCAATTCAATGAGAGAAACTGATATGCTCAGGACCTCAAAAGCTGAGACCGTCACAGCTGCCGGTGTAAAACATAGGCGCAAGAGTCCAAGCACAGCTAAAATACATATGGTGCTGGAATGGACACTTTAAAAAGCTGTTACATCCATTGTTGGTCTTGTTCTGTGTCCATACACCTGTCCAGCGTGGGTTTTGTCTGCAACTTTGTGCTATCATGCACGCCAATATTAATTAATTGAGTTACTACAGTTGTAGGCCTTATATGCTTGCCATTTTATTAAATAATCAATTTTCATGAGCTTGACATATTCTATATTATTATCACTAAGGGCCTGAGCATTTATTCTGTTTTTGAGCAATTTTTCCAATAGAAATGTATTCAATTCCACTATTTAAATCTTTAAATGCCGTTTTCTCAAAATGAGTTTTTTGTCATTCTCCAGTATAAACATCTCAGCCTATTTAGCACCTGTGTACACCAAACTTTCCAGTTATACACTTAGTAGTATTCTGAAGATATTTACAGAGAGGGATTTGTTAATAAATCATTCCTGCCCTGATTTATGTGAAATTTTAAGCTAAAAAACATGGCGAAAATCGATTTTTTAAGGCTATGGACAGTATATTTTGATTTCCTAGGTAATGAAAGCAGATATCCTGAAATCCCTCTGTAATTTTGTTTTCATCTTGTGTGTAAACAAAATGAAAAAAGAATTTTGCACCTGGCTTTATCATATGTTCAGATCTATCTACCGAAAATATATGCAAAATTGCGCATATTTAATGAGAAAATGGCTAATTTGCATAATTAAACAAACATTTCAAAAACTTGTAATACATTTTTTTTGTATACTTGTGTAAGTAATCAACTGAGGAAGTTTCATGGAGATATCTATTATTTAAAAATGTTTGCCTATTCACCTGTAGTGTCTCGCCTTAAACATCATCAAAAGGGATAGAATGAAATATTAACTTACAGAACATGGAACCAGGGGCGCAACTACCCTATCTTAGAAAATCCCTTTTTGTACCGTGGTATTGAAATCGACATCCAGAATCATGTTATTTTACTGGAATTGGCACTGACTACTGAATTTTTGGTATAGTGACACCCCTAGTCCAGTAGTCTATATCCACGACGTTGTACTTCTGGGATTGCTCCAGTGCCGCAGGAAATTACGTTAGATGCATGACTTTTCGCCGATGTCCGTTTCCTTCCGCTTTCTTTGTGTTGGCGTTCTAAACTTGGGGATTTATGAGGACTATGGTTAACTGCTCCTCAGATATCTGCAGGGTCAATCTAGACAGCTAGACTAGACTATCTGTCCAATCTGAGATTTCTCTTGACGACTAAAATAAACTTTTGAACGTACACGTTCCACCTAAAACAAACCACTTCCCGAGGCTTTTTGGCAGTGGCACTGTGCGGAGCTTAGCGCCGCCCATGGCAATTGTGATTGGTTTAAAGAAATGCCAATAAACCAGAGCACGTTTTTCTCCCATCCAAGGTTATAATTGTGAACGACAACGAACGAAATAACAAAACTAGGTGGAAAAAAAACATTCTCGCTAACTGAAATAAAAATAAAAACGAGGCATTACAAAAAAAACGATACCTAAACTAAAACTGTAATGTCTGTTTGCAAAACTAACTAAAATAAAATAAAATTATCGAGTAAATGTCCTTAGTTTTCGTCTTTGTCGATCTTTCATATAGCAAATAACGTTATATATCTCCGACCATGACATTTCCCGTAGACATGTATAGTTTCCGACTGGGAACCCAGAAATTCCGACATTCAACACGTGACATTCCACGTCAAATTGAACTGTCCGTGGCTCCGTGCCTCTCGCCTGGCATCATAGCAGTACCGAAAGTCGGAAGAAAGCGGCAGTCCTATTTGATTATGACTGTGTCAGATAAAAGCGCCTTGCAGTGGAAGGTGGTAAAATATGTGGACAATTTATTACAGGGAAAAATCCCACGAATTTGAAAGTACATTTGAGAAGCGCACACAAGCTAGGAGGCTAACCTAGCTTACCTTAACAAGGTAAAGAAGAACGCAAAGCCCCCTTTCCCCGAAACAATAGCTAACCCCGGTAACGTTACGGGCATGGATGTATGGATACAAGGCCAGGCAGCAGGAGAGAGAACACTACAGGAGGGCTTTCACCGGCAACCTGACAGCTGCTAGTTAGTAAATACGCAGGAACACCAAAAGCGGGAGGAAGCGTGGGTTAATATGTGAATTGATACTGGGATGTCTAGACAACTGTGTGAGTCGATTGACTTCAAAAAGTTCGCCACTTTACTCGAACCAAAGTTGAAAACACCTGTTCATGTATGTCTTCTTTAGTCTGTTGGCTATTTAGGTTTTTTCCTGGAACACGTCACTTACACATTTTGCTCTTACTGCAGCGTCTTGTGTAGACTGTTTACATAATTATGACCATATGTAGGCTACATTTTATTTACTGGTGTTATTGTTGATTACATTGTGAATACATATTTCTAAAATTGTATGATGAGTTATTATTACGCAATACTTTTTCTGACCTTTTTGAATCCGCCGACAAATAACCCATATTACAAAAAAAAGACTAAAACTAATAAAAACTAAACTAAAACTAAGCATTTTCAAAAAATAAAAACTAAACTAGCAAACCTGCTTTAAAAACTAATTAAAACTAAACTGAATTTGAAAACAAAAAGTCAAAACGAAATAAAAATAAAAACTAATGAAAAATGCAAAACTATAATAACCTTGCTCCCATCCCAGGATTGCTGTGTGGACTAGCCAGACCCTCCTCCACAGCGCTGTAGAGGAAGGTCCGGCCAAGCAAGACTACTGGTCCAGTGAACTGTGTCTAAACTTAAGATTAGTATAGGTTTTTATAATTATACAAGCCGCCGAAATTATAGTCCCAGTTCACTGAGAAAACACAAATTGTGTACTCTGCTAGGGTCAGATCCATCTACCAACCCTTATAGACAGTGGTGGAATGTAACGAAGTACAAATACTTTGTTACTGTACTTAAGTACATTTTTCACGTATCTGTACTTTACTTAAGTAGAATCAGTAGTGTATACTTTTGACTTTTACTTCGTTACATTTTGCAGCAATTATCTATACTTTCTACTCCACTACATTTCTACCACATTCCGTAACATTTTCTGATTAGTTTTCCCCCCTGCCAAAACGTCGACTGACGGCACGAGGCGGCCCAAAGTGGGAGTGGGTGAGAAAGGTCAGGGATGGCAAGGGACGGTGATGCCCGTAGCTCTCCGCGGGGTAATGGAGCTGCTGAACCCGCTGGCGGCGCCCTGACTGCTGCTGCTATGGAGGAGATGAGAGCTCAGCTGCTCTGAGGCTTTACAGATGGTTTACAGCCTGGTTGTTATTTCCTGAATGTTCGTCTCGAAGAGCAACTCCGTAAAGAGAGGGTGGTTCATTACATGGACAGACCGGAGTTTGGTTTTTTTGTTTATTTTTCAGATATATATTAGGGCTGTCAATCGATAATTACATACTCTGTGATTATTTAATCTAAATTAATCGCATACATAATGTTTGCCTGGTGCCTTAACCGATACTTTTTAAGTTAAAAAAAGGGGGAAAAAAAGAAGGGTAGGCTACTAAACAACAGTCTGCCACATTAAAAGAATGGCTTGTTAATTGCTAAGGCCATATAGTCAAAATTAAATGACTTAATAATAATGTAATAACTATAACAATAACTTATTTCACTAGTAAATTGCTGTTGAATGAGAAAAACAACCACCAGATTGGAAAAGGGCCTTTAACAACAACTTTGAATGCACCACAAGGCTGTAGGTTACCAGTTTCATTGAACACGCCGTCAGTGTTTTTCCGACAACGGCAGCTGCACATTGTTACATCCCAGTGTTGAATCCTCTCTACAGTAAAATACAGTCACACTTTACACCGTTTAGCGTTAGCTGTCAGCATTGTAACGGTGTTTAATCCAGCTACTAGCCAGCAGTAGGCTAATGTTAGCTGCTGTTGAGTGTAGTGTTAACTAGCGTCACGTGCAGCGATGTTTCTGTTGCCTGTAACGTCTGTTTCAGAGCATCCGAGAGAAGCGCAGGCATATCAGTGGCACCGGAATGAGGCACCGAAATCCTCGTTGCTATTCGGTCTGGTAGATACAGGTCGTGAAGGCACCTGTGCCGTATTAGCACCGGATTTCGGTACCCAACCCTTCAGGAAGAAGATTTTTATAAGTAAATGTTCCAATTAATGATCCAGGCAGCACATTCTCGTCTCCCTCCTTTATTTTACAGTCGAATGGTGGCTGGAACGGCTCCGGGGCAAAGTTCAATATGGAATGGATTAATCTGCGTTATTTTTTTTAACATGTTATTTTTTCTCAGATTAATTAATCGAAATGAACGCGTTATTTTGACAGCACTAATATATATATATAGTTTTTTTTATATATATATATATATATATATATATATATATATATATATATATATATATATATATATATATACACATACATACATATATACACTCACCTAAAGGATTATTAGGAACACCTGTAAGATTTCTCTTTAATGCAATTATCTAATCAACCAATCACATGGCAGCTGCTTCAATGCATTTATATATATATTATTTTACTAAAGTAAATATGTCTCTGGTTATTTGTACTTTTACTTAAGTATTGAGATTCAGTACTTCCTCCATCACTGCTCATAGAGCTGGCTCAGGCTGTGCCATGAACTACTACACCTACTATTTCTAGTCATAGTTCCATTATCTTTATTGTAACTATAATTGCCACTGTTCATCGTAAACCCAACTGGCACCGTCAGACAACTGCCTACCAAGAGCCTGGGTCTGTCCGAGGTTTCTCCCTAAAAGGAAGTTTTTCCTCGCCACTGTTGCACTAAATGCTTGCTCTTGGGGGAATTATTGGAATTGTTGGGTCTTTGTAAAGTATAGTGTGGTCTAGACCTACTCTATGATGCACATGGTAGAGTAACATACATAATGCTTTATTGTTAAAGAATACAAAATGAAATAAATTGACTAAAATAATTAAAGGTGTATTGGTCTAGTCAAGTACAACACCCAGACATTTTATTTCCATAGACTCTTTCAATTATTTAATTATCAATTACTATTTAAACATCTGTATTTATACTACAATATCCAAATATCATGAATTTAGTTCCAAATATAATCTTGGTTTTGCGCCATACCCCTCAGACATCAATCCGCCAAACAATAATCACACTGGTGCACAGCTGCTTCAGTCTAAAAGAGTCCTCCAGCCTTCCTTAAGTACAGGGGGCGGAGCCAACCACTAACGATCAAATCAGGATCACTTCAGAAGATCAAACAGGGAGAAGCAAAACAATGGGGGGAGCTTGTAACACTCACGTGTTGGGTTCTCATGTGTTTCTGTAAATTTCCACTCTCTGTAAAAGCTTTCTTACAGACTGAGCAGCTAAATGGTTTCTCTCCTGTATGAGATCGCATGTGTCTCTTCAGATGTGCATTAGTGGCAAATCTTTTCCCACACTTAGAGCAGCTAAATGGTTTCTCTCCTTTGTGGATTATGTGTCTCTTTAAACTTCCACTCTCTGTAAAAGCTTTCTTACAGACTGAGCAGCTAAATGGTTTCTCTCCTTTGTGAGTCCTCATGTGTCTCTTTAAATTTCCCCTCGCTATAAAAGCTTTCTTACAGACTGAGCAACTAAATGGTTTCACTCCTGTGTGGATTCTCATGTGTGCCTGTAAATATCCACTCTCTCTAAAAGCTTTCTTACAGACTGAGCAGCTAAATGGTTTCTCTCCTTTGTGGATTCGCATGTGTGTCTGTAAATTCCCACTCTTTGTAAAAGCTTTCTTACAGACTGAGCAGCTAAATGGTTTCTCTCCTGTATGAGATCTCATGTGTCTCTTCAGAAGTGCATTGGTGCCAAATCTTTTCCTACACTCAGAGCAGCTAAATGCTTTCTCATCTGTAGTACATCTTGAATCACTTACAAGGAATCTATCATTATTCAGAGAGTTTAAACCTGACTGAGGTTCTCTGGTATCTTTCCAATCAGCACTGTCATCAGTCTCAGGTTCAGAAGAGTCTCCAGTCTCGTCATCAGTATCTGGTTGTAAATGTGTATCTGGATCTGATTTCATGGCTGGTTCTGGTCCTCCACTGTCCTCTCCATCGGCTTTAGTTTTTATCTCTTCAGTTTGTCTTTGATGAAGCTGTGAGAACTCAGGTTTCTCTTCATCATCTTCACTCTTCACAGGGACCAGAGTGAATGTGAATTTGGTGATATCAGCCTCCTCCAGCCCTTGAAGCTGCTCTTCATCTTGACTGATCCGGAGTTCCTCCTGTTCCTCTTTAATGTTGGGGGGCTTTGTGTCCTCCTGTTCCAGACAGGAGCTCCACTCCTGCTGATGTTCTTCACCAACAATCACTTTCTGGACATCTGTAGGTAAAGCTGAAACACAAGGAGGGGAGTTATACTCAGTAAACTTTTTTCTGCCACAAGGCATAATTTTGTCATTGATTACATGCCGCTTTGCAACACAGTAATACAACAGAGACCTTATTTATTGATATTGATTGATTTCAATATCGATTGATCCAACAGCAAAGATTCTTTTGTACCTTAAAATAATGTTTCCAAAATCGTTTCAGTGGTTCATCAAGTCGTAACGGGGTGAATATAATACATAAGAATAATGGTAATGGTAACGGTAATGGACAATTCCGCTTCCAACCTGTAAGGGGACCAAAGAGGAAAAGTGCTTTGGTGTTGCTTTAAGGTTAGCCTACTATAAAGGTGCTGGTTGACAAGTAGCTAATGCCAATGCTTGGTCTACAACGTTAGGTTTTTCTTGGTGGGTAACATAAGATTACGACATCAATCAACCCCCTCAGTTATTTTTAGTATGATTGTTTTGACCACTTTTTTTTTGGTTGGTTGGAGGAGCAAGATAGTGCCAGTGTCGGCTTGTCGTCAGCTCCTACCTGCCCTGAGTGCTGTTATGTCTGTCTGTTTCCCTCCTGTTGTCGCTCTGGCACTGCACCAATGCCCTAAGGACTTATGATCGCTCTATACTGCTACATATCCAAAACTCTTTAGAGCTACAATCCACTGGGCGCCTTGGCCCACACTCCAGATGTCACCCAACGTTCATCAACTCTCCCGCGGACTGCGTTCGCTGGCTCTCCTGCTGCATTTCCCACCGCAAGAAGTGGCGCAGGAAACGAGGAAATTGCGGCTGTGTTCGAGTGCGGATCAGGGGATTTCCACCAAGACTGCACATCCGAAGCGGCGGGGTGAACTTCCTGAAAATTCGCCCACTGCAACGCTCTCAATCTCCACAGCCTTTGGATTACCTTGCGGCTAAGGTGGCGCTACTGAACTGCAGGTCCGTGTCAAACAAGACCTTTATCTTAAACGACTTTTTACCCAACGTGACCTGGACATGCTATTTTTAATGGAGACATGGATTGGCTCCGGGGCTGGTGAAACATCTGTTTTAGGCGAACTTTTCCCCACAAACTGTTCATTCATAAGCAATCCGAGGAAATCGGGAAGAGGAGGAGGAGTGGCTTTGATTTTTAAAAATCGGCTTAAGGTACAAACACTCTGCTGAGAGCTTTTCTTCCTTTGAAGTACAATGCGTAAAAGTAGAATCTGCTACTACACCATTGATGCGCACTTCTTTACAGGCCTCCCAAATCCGATAAAAATTTCATAAAAATAATTCTCAGACTTTCTATCTCATTATGCAACATCCTATGCTCGTTAGTTGATTTTGGGTGATTTTACTATTCATGTCTGTTGCCCAGGTAAACCCTTGGTTAGTGAGTTTTGTCATGTAATGGAGTCATTCGGCCTCCTCCAGCACATAAATCAGGCGACCCATGTTCAGGGGCACACTCTTGATCTGATTTTATCCCATGGGTTTCCATTGATAACATAAGCATTGAGGATGCATCCTTCTCTGACCATATGCCTATTATGTTCAACGTTAAACTATTTAACTCACTGTATACAGCCAGATCTTCTGGCCACTACTCTCGTCGTATTAACTCTTCAACTGCAAATGAGTTTTCTGAATGTTACTTGGGAAATGCTATCACTGCCTCTATCACTGCCAATGATCACCTCCTGAGCCCTGATGAGCTAATATCCTCCTTCAACATACAGTTGTGTTCAAAATAATAGCAGTCCAACATCACTAACCTCATAAATCTAATTTTTTGGTAGAAGTGATATTTCTACATGGCAAATAATTTACTAGTAAGTGTTGTAGAGTCATAGAAAACCAACAAACCCAACTGTCATGACATGCATGCTGCTCAGTCTGTGTAATTGAAAGGAGCATGTTCAAAATAATAGCAGTGTTGTGTTCAATTACTGAGGTGATTGATTCTGTGAAGAAACAGGTATCAATTATGGCCCATATTTAAGGTACGAAGGAAGCAATGGTGTGCATGCTGGTTATAGTGCATTTCACACTGAAATACTCAGTAAAATGGGTCGTTCCAGACATTGCTCTAAGGAACAGCAGACTTTGATTAAAAAGTTGATTGGAGAGGGGAAAACATATAAAGAAGTGCAGAAAAGTATAGGCTGCTCAGCCAAAATTATTTCAAATGCCTTGAAATGGCATCCAAAGCCTGAACGATGTGGGAAAAAGACGGTCAACTACCATTCGAATGGATCGAAGAATAGCCAAAATGGCAAAGGCTCAACCAATGATCAGATCCAGGAAAATCAAAGAAGACTTAAAGTTACCTGTGAGTACTGTTACGATCAGAAGAAGGCTATGTGAAGCAAAGCTATCAGCTAGAAGCCCCCACAAAGTCCCATTGCTGAAAAAAAGGATATATTGACTGGCCAAAGGAGAAATGGGGCAACATTCTGTGGACGGATGAGAGCAAAATTGTTCTTTTTGGGTCTAGGGGCAGCAGACAGTTTGTCCGACAACCCCCATGCACTGAATTCAAGCCACAGTACAATGTGAAGACAGTAAAGCATGGTGGTGCAAAAATCATGTTATGGGGATGTTTCTCATACTGTGGTGTTGGGCCTATTTATCGCATACCAGGGATCATGGATCAGTTTCAATACATCAAAATACTTGAAGAGGCCATGTTGCCTTACGCTGAAGAGGAAATGCCTTGGAAATGGGTCTTTCAACAAGACAATGACCCAAAACACACCAGTAAGCGAGCAAAGTCTTGGTTCCAGATGAACAAGATTGATGTTATGGAGTGGCCAGCCCAATCCCCAGACCTCAATCCCATAGAAAACTTGTGGGGTGACATCAAAAATGCTGTTTCTGAGGCAAAACCCAGTAATGCAGAGAAATTGTGGAATGTAGTTCAATCATCCATGGGCTGGAATACCAGAAGTTGGTCGACTCCATGCAACACAGATATGAAGCAGTTCTCAGAAATAATGGTTATGCAACTAAATATTAGTGCAAAAGTAAAGTAAACCCTTGAGACATTTTCAGTTCATACAGTAAATGTTTGAGTTTGTAAAGAAAAATGCAAATACTGCTATTTTTTTGAACAGCCTAATCCTTTTCTTCACTTTCTGTAAAGGCATAACACAAACATGATCAATTTTGGTCATGTTTTGATTTGGAATTCAATGTGCAGTGTTCCCAATGCATTGGTATTATGGAATTAAAAGCTATTCTAAGGATTTTGAGCATGATTCACTTTTTTTTAAACACACTATGATTCTGAACACAACTATCTTGTTCAGCTATCCTTGATACTGTGGCCCCTCTTAAACTCAAACGCCCTAATTTTAAATCTCAACAGTAGCTTGATGATTCCACCCGCCATCTCAGACAAGTTTGTCAAAGAGCAGAGCGTAAGTGGAAAAAACGATCACCTCCTAGTCTCTTTAGAAATATTCAGAAATTCCCTCGCCAATTTCCAAGCTGCAGCAAAAAAAAGCCAGGGCTAAGCATTTCTCAGACATTATAACCAAACATTCCCATCGGCCTAGAAATGTATTTAATACCATAAACTCAATAGTTAACCCCCAAGTCTCTCCAGAGGTCAAGGCATCTACCAATAGCTGTGAAGAGTTCTTGAAGTTTTTTACTGTGAAAATTGACCACATCAGAGCACAGTTCATTCCTGTTGTATTTGACACCCCACCACATTTCCCCACTGCTAGAGCTTCTTTTGATCAATTCCAAGCAGTGTCCTACACTGAACTATGGGACATTGTAAAGCACATGAAACTATCAACAGCACCACACAATCCTATCCCTTCACAGATTATCAAAGATGCTTTTGATGCTGTTGGTCCCTCTATTCAATTTATTCTTAACTCCTGCCTTACCACCGGCACCGTTCCTACATGTTTCAAGCATGCGGTTGTCCAGCCTATGCTAAAGAAACATAACCTAGATGCAAAATGTCCTAATAATTTCCGGCCCATACCCATGGGCCAGTACTCTTCATCCCCTGCCCCTGTGTCTTATGGTGTCCCTCAGGGATCCATTCTGGGTCCAGTACTCTTCTGCCTTTACATGCTCACCCTAGGTAACATCATCAGAAAATTTAATATCTCATTCCATTTCTATGCAGATGACTCCCAACTGTACATCCCAATTAAATCCAGCAACTCCATGTAGCCTCTTTTAGACTGTTTGAAAGAAATTAAAATCTGGATGGCTTCAGTTAAATGATAACAAAACTGAAGTTATTGTCTTTGGCCCTTCAAAATCCCAAATTTCCATCCCTGCCAACCTTGGTTCGCTGGCAGGCGACTGCCAGAGAGTTCGGCCTTCCATACTCCGAGCCTGTCAATCCCCTAGAGTCAGTGCTGCCCAGCGTCCCCGAGCTGCCCGGTGTCCCCAAGCTCCCTAGTGTCCCCAGGCTCTCCAGTGTCTCCGAGTTGACCAGTGTCCCAGCCCTGCCCAGTGTCCCAGCGCTTTCTAGTGTCCCCGAGCCTTCTAGTGTCCCTGAGCCTTCTAGTGTCCCCAAGCTCCCTAGTGTCCCCAGGTTCTCCGGTGTCCCCGAGCTGACTAGTGTACCTGAACTGACCCATGCATCTGACCCCCCAGAGTCCCGGCTGTTTAGCAGCCCTCCCAAGTCCCGGCTGTTTAGCAGCCTCCCAGAATCACGGCTGGCTAGCAGCCTCCCTGAACCCTGGCTGGCTAGCAGCTCCCCTGAATCTAGGCTGGCTAGCAGCCTCTCAAAACCCCGGCTGGCTAGCAGCTCTCCTGAATCCCGGCTGGCTAGCAGCCTCTCTGAATCCCGGCTGGCTAACAGCCTCCCTGAACCCTGGCTGGCTAGCAGCTCCCCTGAATCCAGGCTTGCTAGCAGCCCCTCAGAACCCCGGCTGGCTAGCAGCTCCCCTGAATCCTGTCTGGCTAGCAGCCTCTCCAAACCCCGGCTGGCTAGCAGCCTCCCTGAGCCCCAGCTGGACGCCAGCCGGGGCTCAGGGAGGCCATCTAAGAGTCCTCGACGTCCTGCCTGGCCACCTGAGGGGCTCTACCTTCGCCATCCTGCTCGTCCAACAGAAGGATCTTGCCTTTGCCGCTGGCCGCCGGAGGAGTTTTGCCTTTGCCGCCGGCAGACTGGGATTCCTCGATGGCCAGTTCGGCAACCGGATGGGTTCCCCCTTTACTGCTGCCAGCGGCCCTGCTGGCCTAAGCAGTTCAGTCCCCTGTTCCCAAGTGCCCATGGTTCCCTGTGCCCACGGTCCCCAGTGCCCTAGCGCCCTGTGTCCCCAATTCCCCAGTGCCCTAGTGCCCACGGCCCCCAGTGCCCGAGTGCCCATGGTCCCCTGTTCCTGAGCGCCCTCTGTCACCAGTTCCCCAGTGACCTCCCCCAGACTCTCTCCGCCCTCCTTGTGTTGTTCTTGGTTCTTTGGACACTTTTGGATTTTTGACCCTTTTTGATTGTTCCCCCTTCGGTCCCTCTCCGCCCTCACAGGATTGACTTTTTTTTGTTGGGACGTCTGGGATCCGTCCCTTAAGGAGGGGGTACTGTTGTGGTTGTGGACAGTTCTGTTGCCTGTTATTATTATTTCCGTATGTTTCCTGTTGGGTTTATTGTATTCCGTGGACTGTGTATATTTTCTGTTCCCTGTTGTGTATTTCCCTGTTTATGTTCTGTTTCCTGTTTTATTTTTGATAGTCTTTTTTCTGTCTTGTCATGTCTAGTTTTACTTCCTGTGTTTTCCCGCCTGTGTGATTGTCTGATGTGCTCCACCTGTTCCCCAGCCCTGGTGTCACCTGTCTTGTGTCTTCTCGTTACCTAGTTTATGTAGCCCCTGTGTTTCCTTTGTTTGTTGTCAGATCGTTTTGTGTCTTGTTCCTGTCAGTTTGTGTGCTTTCCCCGTGTCAGTTCGGTATTTCCCTGGTTTTTGTACTCCCTTGGTTTTTTGGATACCGTTCTTCGTTTTTTGGTATTGGTTTTTGCCTGCTGTTTCTCCCAGGACTCCCTTTGTTCATGTTTGTGTTTCCAATAATAAATCCTCGAGTTCAACCCTTCTCCTGCCTGCCTGCCTCTCCCTGCATTTGGGTCCCTTAATCCTCTACTTCATGACAGTGAGGCAATGTTTCAGCGTAGGAGAGAAGCAACGGAGGTTTGTGTTTTTAATATATTTCTCTGAGCAGTATAAGGGTCAAAGACGAATAAGGATTTAAAATTTGAAAATAAATGAAAGTGTCAAAAAATGCCAACTCAAGCAATTTCTATTTTCATTAGAGTGTTCTACATCTCAACAACAGGAATTTAATTTAGAAATGCAATTTAATTTTTTTTGATGAATCGTGTGATTTATTCCATGAAAAATGTCCTTCCTGGGTAACGGGAATGGATTTAAAAAATATTTAAATGTCTACCTTTTTAGCATATAAATGTTTAGGCATATCCATAGTTACAGCTAATCAAACGCACACTGTTAAAAAAAAACTAAGTTTTTAACACAATTAATATGATATATTTGGGTATTTATAATTAAGTGGGCTCATCGTTTGATTTTGGTCACACAATATTTCATGCCAAAAACAGAAAAATGATGAAAGAAGTCTTAAAATGCTTTACAGTAAAGGTTATCAGGTTATTATTGTATACTCAACTGAGGAAAACATGATTGTGTAATATACCATGAAAATCTGAGTTTAAACACTTGACTGTGTCATTGTTACTCGGGATGACATCCCGTTAGCCAGGAATGACATAATGCAAAAATGCCATAAAAGATTAAAGAAATACATATTATTTTATTAATATAATCTAACATTATCAACACAATGCTTGAAACGTGATAAATACTAATAAATAAACTATTTTCATTAACATGTCCAATCTGGATAACAGAGGATCTTTGTTATCCAGGAAGGACAAACTGTTATCCAGGAAGGACAAAAACATGATTTTCCCACCAAAACTCTGTCAAACATGGCATACTCAGCTAAAATATATCTTAGCCTTTAAAACATTAATGCCATATTTCACATGAAATAGGCATTTTTTAAATATCAAAACATCAAATATGTTTTATTAGCGTTATCCAGAAAGACACATGATTTTTGGACATAGTTCACCAGTGACCGAAAAAGCAAAATAAAAACTTTTTTAAGAGAGAATTACTAAACTCTCCAGATGTTTTGGGGTCCTCCATAATCTTCTTTATGATGTAATATCATATTTCATGACTATGCAATTGCATTATGGGTAATTTATGGATTTTAAGGTATTTTACCCAGGAAGGACATTAGGGAAATCCAAAAGTAAGGACAAAAGTATTTCTTGAGTAACATTTTAAATAAGGGTAGGATTGTTACTATATTTGTAGGTATCACTGCAAACATCGACACAATTATGCCAAAGTAGATAATTAATGCTCTTATTATTATTTTTGACATTTTTGTCACATTTTTATACTTAGATTTTAAGCCCGGACGTTACCCAGGAGGGACCGTTTGGTACTTCTGAGCTCAATAGCTCTTTGAATTTTATTTTTTTGCAATAAATACCTATTAAAGTGAGTAAAGAGGGGAGAGTTGAGTAATATAATGTAGTTTTTTAAAATTAATATTTATCTTTTGCATTATGAATATGCTTTGGACACCATAATTGACATGCCACGTCTTTGACCCATAAACAATGTCAATGAAACCGAAATTAGCTCTTAGTATCCATCGTTAACACGCAGCTGTTCTAGCTGTAGCTAGTCTGTGTTACAACTGCACATGACGTGAGTTGTCTGTCAGGGAAATCACGACACATGATTACGTTTATGTTACAAGGTAGACAATCCTTTTTCAACATTGACACGAGGAAAAGTATCCTAGACGTCGTTCTAGCGTTATGCACAACCATGCTATAGTTAGCCAAGCAACTATAAAACTTCAAATTTACACAAATAGGCAGAATTACCTTTTGAGAAGAAAGCAGGCAACTTCGGCGTCCCTTTTAAAATTTCTCTTTTTAACTTCCTTGTCGACTCCGTTAGCAAAGTTACTTTGCTTGTGTTAGCCTAGATTGTTAGCAAGCTTAGTAGGGTTAGTACCCAGGGTAACGCTAATTGTAATGCCTCATCACGTAAATAAACACAAAATACCAACAACGGTCTCACTGCAATTAACTACTGATAATGTCTAAAGTCTAGGCTGAACAGACAGTATGGACATTATCGAAGGTATAACATTAAACTTACGGAACAACGAGAACAGAAGTGGCCTTGACGACTGGATTTGAGTGTAGCGGAAGCCCGGGACTGTCAGTCAGTAAACCAAAAACGCGCGGTAACCAAGTAAATGTTAATGCAATAGACTAGGGACGCTGTTCCGCTGGCACATTGAATTGCCCAATGAATAAAGAGACCAAAAAACCATGGCAATATGAAATGCAATTGATCGCGCTTTCATTCAAATTTGTATGCAAAATAATTGTAACTGAATTGAGGGTGCATTGAAACTTTGCATATTGACTTGTCAATTGTAAAATACATATTCAAACTGAATGACAAAATTGCAAATTGAATTGACAATTGCAAAATACATTGCCATTTGAATAAAGAGACCAAAAAGTTGACCAGTTCTGCGTTCAAACGCTGTCGAAAGTTTTACAATCATTTCAAAATTACTTTTAAATAGCCCAGTAAACATTGCTGGAAAATATTCAGGTATTAATGCATGAACCGAAAACACATTTGTTACTAGCTGGCTGTTGTTATAATAAATATGTACTAAAATTAAATTGGCTGATATTTGCCTCATATACACACCTTCTACTCTTCATAACATTGTGGCAAATTAGCAGCTGAGAAGAGAAGAAATGGCGACTCGGCAGTCTGCTAACTTGTTGCTTACCAGTCTACTAGTGCTATCAACGTAGCACTAGTAAACTTTATCTTTGACAATAAGGCCTACTGTTTTCCGTCGCATCGTTTATAGATCTCAGCAGACCCGACCACAATTGACTGGAGCTTTTTTCCACGGAGGAGAAAAAGAAAAGAGACAAAGTGGCTGTGTATTGTTGTTTGGCAAACAGTAGCTGTTGCACAAACTCCTGAGGCCTGTACTCTGAATCAAGATCAACATGCCCTGGATTTTATTGCCGTTACCAAAATCCACCAAACCTAACAACCGCGGTCCCGCATAACCTGTGTCACAACGGTGGTTAACAACTAGTTCAATCAAACCCAGGGTTTCCCAATCTGGCGACGTGCGCGTCCACATAAAAGAGGCGGTATTTGCACCATATAACCAATCGAAAACATGGACAAGTCTACCAGACCCGCATATTTTACATAAGAAGAGCAAATGATAATCCTACAGAAATATGAAGAACACAGACACGGTTTTACAGGCAAAAAGCAATACAGCCGCTGCTTCCTAACCCAGGAAGCAGACAAAGATACATAATTCCCTCCGCTTAAAATCTATATCTTTCATAAAGAAAACCGTCTGGGAACAGTGTGCCACTGTGTTCAAATCATAATCACGATTAATCGAACAAGTTACCTCGATTACGATTATTGAACAATTATTTAAAAAAAAAAAAATTATTTTCTTATACTGTAAATATGTTCAGTTATTTTTTCTAATGAAAGAGTGCATAATCCTATCTTTGTGATTCTAAAATAAGGAAACAACACACAGATAGCAATTAATGCTTATTTATTAAATATTTCAAACAACTGAACTGAAATCAACAGTAGATTTTACAATGAAATAAAAACGTCTTATAAAAAAGTAATTTAAGTTTTAATGTGAAAAAAAAAAAGTTCACTAAAAATGTAGAAAATAAATAATAAATGTCCATCATAAGATTAACGGGAACCTGTGGTTAACTGTCTTTTCGGAGTTAAACTCCACAAGCGTGTCCTCGCTGGCCGTCACACACACACACACACACACACACACACACACACACACACACACACACAGCGCAGCAGGCAGAGGCGGGGTCTGTTCTGAGTATAATAAAGCCCCGTCTGTGTTGAGCAAAACATTACGTGAATTAATACGAGAATGGACGTGCATTTAATATAGGAAAAGTGTACAAGTATTAGCATCATTTGTTGTTGTTGTATGTGACGCTAAGGTCTAGTGACGATGCTATAAAGACCGTTGCCGTGCTTGCGTCGCTCCCTTACCCCTCCTACCAGTCCCTGTGGCCACTTAGCCAGTGGGAATGCAAACGGGAAAAAAGATGTTGGGGGAGAGTAGTTCTTAGAACTGCTTAGAAGTGTACTTTTCCTCTAAAAAGTAAAAGTACTATCCGATCGGAAAGCACCTATGGTCGCAGACTGGACGGGGCGGAGTCACGTGACTACACACGTGGCGGCCGTAATATGTTTTAAGGGGAAAGTACATTAACACACAGTGGGCGGCCGCGGAAATATTAATAGGATTAAAAGACCGAAATAACCGACTTGGTAAAATTACGTCGGTTATAGGCTCTGAATTTCGGTTACGATTATTTTTCGATTAATCATCCAGCCCTACCTGACAGTAAACATCACTGCCTCTATCGCTGCCACAAGAACGTTTTTAAAACACTATGAGGGTAAAAAAAAATTAAACACAAGCACTGAACTGCACAGGAGTGTGTCCAGCTGAATGTTTGACAAACAACAAAACAGTCGATCTGTCTCATTTCTTTCTCAGTAAAATAAAGCTGCATTCAAGTGCAGTCAGGAATTACAGTGCAGTATGCCTACTCCCTTTACCATGGAAGTTTCATCACGTTAGATATGATTGCTATTTCAGTGTTAACAAAAAAACGACAGTTTGGCGCTAGGGCTGCACGATATTTTGTTTCATCGTCTACATCGCGATGTGTGCATGAGCCTTTAGTCACATCACAGTACGTTGTGATGTTGACGCTTAAACTTTTTTGCTGCTTGATAGAAAAGTAAACGTTCACCGTTCTCCTTTTACATGATTGTTATTGGCCGACCCTTCCCCTTTAAGACAGGTGGCCATGTGGCCAACGTGTGTATGTGACGTAACGTTAGTCCAACTGGGTTTGTTATGGGAAGTGAGGATCTCCGTGTGGAGAAAAGTACCGTAAGCTGCAGCTGACACAGAGATGCACGTACTTTTCCATGGGTAGTGAAGCTACAGTAGTCAGTGTTTTATATATGCTGCAACGACAAACTAAATCACCTGATTAATGCAACGTAATCACGACATCTCCCGGACATTTTTCACCACAGAAAGCTGCTACCAGCTAGGCTAAAGCTAATATAGTTAGCCTAAAGAAACAAGGCGTCTGTCCCAACTAACGTTACGGTTTGGAGCCGCAGCGCTGGAAACGTAGTCAACCAGTGTATTTATCTACCTAATGTCCCTCTCCAAAATCTCTTCAGAAGAGTAGTCACAGCCTTACTTGCTTTGGTGTTTGTAAAGCATTAAAGTTCAACAAAGAATGGTTCACATTAGAAGAAGAAAAATATCGCAATGTCAGTTTTTTCCAACAGCGTGTAGGCCTATTTGGAGCCTTGAATTTGGTTACATTTTTTTACTGGTGAAAGTTACAGGAGTTCATATACCGTGTCATATGAAATATAATAATCAATGAAATACAATAACCATTGTTTGGTTATAATTAGCTGTCTTCTATCCTATATTCAAGAGATTATGGAGGAAAAAAAGTTGCTCGTCACATCAGCTTTGCACTAGAGGATAGACAGTTTGTTAAATATATATATAGGGGGTGTCTATTTTGTCTTCAATTATTATGACTTATTTCTACGGGTAACGTTAAATATAATACAGAGTAGGTACGGTATAGACATTTCTCTGTTCTCAGCTGAGGTGGAAACATTAACGCCGCAGTACCATTGCACTTTACATTAGCCTAGCAGCTAGCGGAGTTTCCTTCTGCTTATTGCTTTATCACATTAGGTATGATAGCCATTTCAGTGTTGACAAAACAAAAAAGACAGAGAGGAGGGAGGCAGAGCATGTATGAGGCTGTAATACAGTACACTGACATCGGTTCGACGGCATTCTGTGGTCTGCTCATTCTTGATAACAGACCGTTGATAAGAATAACAGACCGTTGATAAGAATAACAGACCGTTGCTATGCATCACCGTCATGGACGAAGTGTGGCTAATTTATCAGTCAAAAAGTGGGGGAAAGTGGAGCACCTCCTGTCCTCTAATTCAGGCACTGACAGCAGATCTTACCTATCAATGCACTTTTTTTTTCAGTTATGACTGACTTTCAAACTAGATAATAATAAAAGTTAAATGGCATTATAAACCAGAGCCAGCTCATACAACAATGAATCTCACCCAACAGGGTAATGTTAACGTTAAGTAAGAAAAACTATAATAAGAATACATAACATTGTAAACGTCTCCCACCTCTCCGCTGGCCAGCTGACAGTTTCCTCTCAGAGTTCATGTTGAAGAGTCTCTCCTCGACTTCTCCCCGACCTGCGTTTGATAAAAACACGAAGCTCACAACATATCCAATAACACACGTTAGCAGGAGCTAGCTGCGGCTAACGTTAGCTTAGCGCGCGGACTCCCCGCAACAACAGCAGTAAACGCGTTTCCGGTCAGAGAAAGAAAACAGACCTGCTCTTTGTAGCTTCGCTTCAGGTTTTAAAACCTCATGCAGCAGTTTGTGATGTTTCTCTCTGGAAGGACACCAAACACTGGCGCCTTTTACTCCGCCGTCCACATCACGAGGTAAAATGTAAACAATGAGACGAAGGTCGTAGCGCCTTCCGGGACCCGGAAACACAAATACAACTTCCGCTACACACTGTCCTTCAAAATAAAAAAGTCGATTTTACCCACTGTCCTTTAATAAGATAAGATAAGACAGGGCTGCCAACTTTTCAAAAAGCCTTGCAGTGAGATTTGGTGGGGCCAAACAAAATTTTGTCACGTACAAAGCAATTTTTTTTTTGCCTCATTCAGCATCATTACCATACAGTAAAAAACACACACACACACACACACACACACACACACACACACACACACACACACACACACACACACACATCAGTGGTTCTCAGTGTAAGGACCAGGGTCCCAAAGTTAAATTAACATTGGTCTACCACAGGGATCTACTAGGACCACTGAAATTCTAAAGAATGACAACCACTGATTTACATAATTTCTAATCCTTCAAAAATAAATAAATAGAAATAACCATTTTTGGACACCAGGGGGACTGGTGGCCAAAGACCAAACATCATTAGGTTAGGCAGTGAGTGAAATTCATTCTTCAATCAAGGCCTTTCCCCACCACAAGGTCCAGCAGAAAATAGACTGAACAATACCAACAGCAAGACAAAAGACACAGCATGGCTCATTTTGTGCATGTGTTATATCACAGCCTTTCTCAAACTTTATTTATGCCAAGGCCCAGTAATGTTTGGCCCTCATGCTCTGTGCCCCACTTATGTAATTCTTTGGGAAAAGAGAGACTATTTGTTAATTTTATGAAACATTTAATGAATTATTTACAGTTACATTTAGAGATGCACAGAGGTTAGAGAAGCACAGTAGTGGCCCAAAGTTTCCCAGTATCTGTCCCCCTGGTGAGCTGGCACAAACATCTGGACCAGTCACAGCTGCATGGCCTGGCAACCCAACGTTACGGCTAAAAACATAGATGAACAAGGTATGTTAAACATGAACGCTTGACTACCGTGTACAGATTTAAGTTGTATATAATAAATAAGTATATATATATATAAAAGGTGTATGCATGCATATACACATACATACATAAAGTTACATGTTAAACAGATCTATGAAGCTTATAAACAGTAAGGCAATTAGTGCAAATGATCCAGTAGATGGCGCCAATGTTCAATCAATGTTAGAGTTGCAATGCATTCTTCCAACAGTGCAGGTCACATAAGCTGATGATGTACTACAATTTAATTTATCGTATTATTTTTATACTGTCAGTACTTTTAGAGCAACTTTTATAATGGATAAAGGGCCTGGAATGAATTGAAAGACATTTTAACCTGTAGCTATAACTTAGGCCTATTGTATATTGATTGACTTGAATTCACTCAAAACATTTTAGGTGTGGTCACACGACAGTCTCCTTAGGTAGGTTATCCGTGGCACAATCCACTCGCCATAATCTTTCAGGCATTTGACCGACCGGGTTGACACTTCAGCCTGAGAAACCAGGCAAATGTGTGTTTCTTACAACCAATGCGTGAGAGTTGGCAGCCCTGATAAGATCAATGGTTGAATGTAACTAAGTACATTTGCTCATGTACTGTACTTTTAAGGTATTATCATACTTTATACTTCTAATGAATTGTACTTTTTGACTTGGATTGACTGCACAACACAGATTCCGGCAGTACTAAATGAGGTCTCTCTGTTCTCTAAAGCCTCTGGTTGATGTTTAAATACGACAAAATGTGAAATATATACACTATTCACGATTACCCTCTGATTATTGTGAATACTAAACCTGTAGCTTTGAAGTTAAATATTTAAGGATCATAGATCAAAGAATAACAATATAAGGGAAACATCTACTGTAATATATATATATATATGATATACAGAACAGTTAAACTATTCTAAATATATGGCTTCAGAGGGACTTATCCATCTTTGGATTCATTTTGCTTTTCCGAGATGGAGAATTTATCTATCTATCTCTGCTTATTACGGAGCCCCTAAGGGGACATGAGCGAAACAAATCTAAAGTTTAGTTTCATGTGCTCTTGCGAAACTTTCATGTGCTTACGTGACACTTTTATGTGCGCACGCAAAACCTTTTCATGTGCGCAAAGTTTCACATGAGCACATGAAAGTTTTGTGTGCACACATGAAACTAAACTTTAGATTTGTTTTCATGTGTACCAACAACACCGGACACATCTTATCTCTGGACCCTTAATGGGACCCATACAATCAGGTAAGCTTGCTTATGTAATGTTCGATATGAATGAATTGTACCAAATCAAATACTGTTACTGGTTAACATGATGGTTAGTGTCCATCATGCTTTTGGATTCTGCTGAAGACAACTTTTAGAATTAGGTCATGTTAGCTAATGCTAGCTAACATTAGCAAGGGCTAGTCTTAGCATAAAAATCTATTTTGAACTGATGTTTGGCAAGGCATCGTTTGGATGCGATTGTATTTGTTGCTCTAATGGTGTTGTAATTGTTACGAACGGGACAAAATTGTCCCAAATGCAAAGCTCAGAAAAACGGTTTATTGGAATATGTAATGTAAGAGAATGAAGGACCGGGGGAGTGGGGAGGCCGACGCCAGGGACTGGAGCAGGGACTCGAGGAGTGGGGTAGGAAGGTGAAGGAGCTCAGGGATGCGGGGAAACAAGGGCCAAGAAGTCCGAGGAGGAGGCACTGGAGTACAGGGAGCAGCAACGACGAGAAAGTAAGGCTGGAAGCCGCGAGGAGGGGACCGGATGGTGAAGCCAGCTGACTGGAGGCAGGAAAACAGTGAAGGTGAGACCCTGCAGGGAAACATAGCGAAAAGGGTGAAACAACAATGGATTGGCAAAGGTAAGTACAAAGATTCACTGAGAGCTTGTGGCGTGCGTCACCAGGGTGGCTGAAACAACGATCAAGCGAAGCAGTGGTGCGTAGATCCGTGGTTTAAGTACTGGGCTTGATTGTAGCTGATGACTGGCAGGTGTGTATGGCTGGAGAAGTAATGGTGGGATGACGAGCAGGTGTGTGTAGTCAGCTGGCTGGCGCAAGCAGGAGGGGAAGGGGGAAAACAAGGAGACACAGAGAGGCAGGGCCAACAGAGAAAGTGACAGTAGAGCAAAATGGAAAACAAAATAGAAAATAGAAAACAAAACAGAAACTCACAGCCAGCCGACCCCAACCATCACAGTAATGTGTTTGTAGAGAGGAAAATGCCAGGCGGAGAGGGAAAAATACAGATCACCTGCAGCAGGGATTGAAACAAGTAAAAAGGTAACGTTCTTGTGTGTGTGTGTGTGTGTGTGTGTGTGTGTGTGTGTGTGTGTGTGTGTGTGTGTGTGTGTGCGTGCGTGTGTTGGGGTGTGTCCTGGGGGGGAGGCCTCGGAAACTTTCCTTACGAAAGGGGTCGCAAGCTGATCCTTTTTGCCTCCCTTTAATTCGAATAAACCCATGCACATAGTCTTGGGCAATTTTGAAAAGTGCTTTGAATGTAGGGAAAACATGATAGGCTAGCCTACGATACTGAATTTGTTTCCAAGTGTGCATATATGTGGGTGTTCTGTTTAACTTAAAGGCAAATCTTTTGCATTGTGCTTGTATTTTCTGTTTTAGATGCTCGTACACAGCAGATGGGGACAGCCGCCATCACCCAATTTACTTTTACTCAGGCTGTGCAAAAGTGGCTGCGCTATGCGACAGACCGGGCAGGAGGGACTGGACGACAACGTCAGAGGACAATGAACTGCAAATAGGCTGAAGAGGACAAATAATGAAATAAGAGGCTAATAAAATTAATTTGTTTTTACCTTAAATAGTGTGGTGTGGTCAGTGTTTTAGGCTAGGCTATGGGCATACAAGCTTTCAAATGTTCCATCACTTTTTAACATCCTGGCTGTAGATAAAGCAGGATATTCATATTGTCACATGTTGAAAGTAAGAGCCACAAAGTCTGGGAACGTAATGTGTACACTGAACAGATAGGGACTACAAGGTCACCCTAAACTATCTGTTATTTCTCCCTGAATAGTTGAGACTTCTCACATAGTTGAGATAAACGGGATGTCTAAACCTTGGGGTAAGAAGTGGTACAGAGGGGAAGAAGTGAAGTGGCTCCTGAATGTCTGACTATGTTTGATTGTAAGAAATGTTGAGTCATGTTTAGAAAGGGGGGGGCATGTCTTTCTATCTCACTGGAGATGCATATATACTGTGTGCTTTTTGTTATTCGTTGAAGAGACCTTTCACACCCTTTAGCAAAGTAGTTTCGGTGACGGAGCCATCTCCTCACTCTGAGTTCAACACCCCTTGGATCTAGTTCTCGTAGAATTAATCAAACATCCTCTTTCCTTATGTTTAATCCATTCTCCTTGCATTTTGTGTACCTCCACCTATATCCATGGAGTTGGCCAGTTGTTTGTAACTGTTCATAAATTAAAGTAATTGCCCGATCCAAATCGCTGTATCCCTTGCGCTGGAACAGATTACAAGACTTTAAAATCCGTTTAAAATGTCGTATCGAAACAATATAGGCTAATGGTGATGACTTGCAAGCAAAGCAGCAATGTCCTTATAATGAAGACCTAGATTAAAATATAGTGCAACTATCTCCTGTACTGTAGTAATTTCTCTAGCTGTCACTGTCTCCCGTATGGCCCTTGGCTACATCAATATACAGCTTTCATGTGCTCACACGAAAGTGTTGCGTGCTCACACGAAAAAGTTTAATGTGCGCACCTGAAACTTTAATGTGCGCACACAAAAGTCTCATGTGCGCACATGAAAGTTTCGTGTGAGCACATGAAACTACAACAAAAAGATATAATAATAAAATGGCATGACAAAAACAAGTTTTAACGCTGCAAGTCAAGTCAAGTGGGTTTTATTGTCATTTCAACCATATACATTGTATATAGTGAAACAAAACAACATTTCACCATGGGTCAAGTGGTGTTACACATTTAAAATATATGAAAACAACATTATATAAAAACGACATTATATACAAGCGACATTCGAGACAGGCTACATTAAGTACACACACATTATATACTTTACATAAAGTGCAATTACTACTTAAAGTAGAGCATTTAACAGACAAGACAAGGGACAGGACAGACAACAGACAACAAAAGACAGGGCATAAGTAGACTTGTAACAGAGCATTGATTGAGGTAGGATATATAGAGTTAAAAATAAACGGCTCAGAATAAAAAATAAAAAATAAAAAAAAGTGCAGGACTGCATTTCAGTTCCATGTGAAAAAATTTGAATCATGTTTTGTTGTTCAACAGTCTGACTGCTTGAGGGAAGAAGCTCTTCCCCATTCTGGAGGTGCGGGCAGTTATACTGCGGTACCTTCTACCTGATGGCAGTAAGGAGAAGAGTGCATGGGACGGGTGTTTTATGTCCTTAACAATGCTTATGGCTTTGCGCAGACAGTGGGTGTTGTAGATGTCAGAGAAGGAGGGAAGAGAGGCCCCAGTGATCTTTTGTGTGTGTGGCAGATGATTGATGTAACGTCCATGTGGCGCAAAATGGCCAAAAGTGTAAGACCTCCCAATAAAGTAAAAGTTATCAATTTTCTTTCCTTATAAAATACAATGACATTCTACTTAGTGATTCAAAGTTAATTTTATTCAAACAAAACTGAGTAAAATGCAACTAATGCATAATTCAAATATATCATATTTGGAATTTGGTGTGATAATGGGTTGTTCAGACAAACACTGCAGGCTAAGGCGTGGAAAAAGATTGCTCAGTTCTTGCCCCAGTCCTTGTATTCAGTTACAGTTGTCATATAGTCAGATTGTTGAGCTGGCAGCAGAGCCACTGTTACCAACTCCTCTCATATAGCAGAAGCTTTTCTTTTCCAGACATTATCCACCTGTAGCCCTTAAACACATTTAACCGGTAAATAGTGTCTGACTTCAGTCTGTGGGGGTTTCTCTGAAAAGCACAATGTTGAGAATTTGCAGCAGGGCTTTGGTAAGTAACAAAACCTTATTAAATTCTACCTGTTTACAATTTCTATAATGCAGCTTCCTGAAATTACACTAGCTAGACAAAATCATGTGGGATTTGTTTATCCATGCATAAAACTAGTGTTTATTACCATTTAGCCTGTGATAAATCTTGTTTTTTTTACTTTTATTTTAATTATTGCGTATCTCCACGCCTTTAACTGTATGTGTTACATTCAAGCTAAACAAGTTTACACAATGCCCATGTTTTTGTGTCTAAGTAACTGATGGGAACAACAATTTTTGAAATTGGTCCAGTGTTAAGCAAGACTGCTGCAGCCGACAGTGGGGAAACAAGCCACAATGTAACATTAATGGGCAACTGCTCACCTTCAATTTCCTGTTTTTGCCACTGACATGCTCATGTCTGACAACATTATTGAAAGGATCCCTATTGAGATAGAGATACCTTTTTGTTAAAGAGTAAGATCTAACAATTGAAGCCTGTCAGTGGCAAAAACAGCACTTTTAACGGACGAAATTGATGATGCACATTTGCCCTTTAGGATTACATTGCAGCCCAGTTTACAGCTGTTGATTTGCTCAATTCTGGACCAATTTCAAAGATTATTGTGCACATTAGCTACTCAGACATCAATGCATGGAGAAATAGGGTCCAGGTTGAACAAATAAAACATATACAAAATAACCCTTAGTTCATGTCTTCTTCGTCTTGCAGGATAGATTGTAATACAATAAGGACTTACTGGTATCTGGTCAAAAGGAAACAGCTGTCATAAGTGACAACATGTATTTGAGTACATTGTTGTGTCTTTCAGGTGAAGGTGGGGATGGTGAAGCCCTGGCAATTGGTGAAACCTGTATCATCGACTCTGGTTGCTGGAAGAAACCTGAGCCAGCAGAAAGGACTGCCCAAGATGCCTGCCCCCCCTCCTCTGCAGCAGACCTGTGAGCTCTACCTGAACTATGTGGAGCCCATGGTGGAGCAGGACGAGCTGAGGCGAACAAAACAGCTGGTGGAAGAGTTTCAGAAAGCAGGAGGGGTTGGAGAAAAACTGCAGAGAGGCCTGGAGAGGAGAGCAGACAACAGTGAGAACTGGGTGAGCTCAACAACCACACCAACAGCTGTAGACACTTTCGCTGACACAATGGGGGTGACATAGTGTTTTAGCCCTAAATCAGTCATTCAGACATGTTTTGCCAGTGACGGAGAGCTCATAGACACAGTGTGGGCTGGGATTTCTATAAGATCTCCAAGTTCAGAAAATAAATCATGATTATCTTGACTAAATATTTTTTTACTTCACAACCTATGCTTTGACCGCATTTAAACCACTTGTGAAAAAAAGGTTAATTTCTTATAAACTTAAGTCTATGACAGAGAGAGAGGGTGGTGCTGCAGACAGAGGGTAGGCTAAAGCGTGGATTAAAAAACTGTCACTACTGCTGGAAAGCCACTTAGGAAGCAAACAAACGCCTCACTGATGTTAACAAGGCTCTTCCTCCTTCATGTGTTTGTGTGTGTGTGTGCTGCCTCGTTCCGTCCATCGCTGGCTTGCACGAGCAACTGGCGCCTGATTGGCTGGAATAGTGTTTTCTGGATCTTCCGCTACTTTCTGTTTGTTTTCCAAAGCTGTTTAGGAATTGATTGTGTTTGTAGCTTGAACGAAGCTAGCGTGGACTGCTGATTAGCTTACAACGCTAGAATTCGGGGCACAGGGAAAGTAAAAATAAATCGCTATTTTGTACCACTAAAAAGGCTCAAAATATCACCAAACTTCAACGGTAGCATAATGAGGGTCCCTACTAAGGCCTGGATACCCGACCCGAGCCCGACGGGTCCTGACGGTACCCGACGGGCCGGGCCGGGTTCGGACAGATATTTAGAAATGATGGTCGGGTGCGGGCCGGGCTCGGTCACATCAGCGCGATAAGGCATTTGTTGTAAAATGGTGCTGCAGCTCCTTTAAGAGAGCTCAATGTGTGTGTAAAGTGGGCAGAAGAGAGATAGAGAAAAGAGAAAGCAGACGTGTAGATGTGACTGGAGCAGAGTTGGTGGAATAAGTTTAAGTTTTGTACACAGTGTGTGCGGGATAAACCCCTTACTGAAATCCAAGTTCATTCATCTGCTCACCAGAAACGGGATTTTAACCCCAACGTTATATAACGTCGGCCCTGGAGGTAACGAGTCTCCCCTGGTTTTCTGATCACGGTCGGAATCGAAGCGATCAGGAAAGGTTAACACATTGAACATTTTAAATTAAACAGCTTATTAACGTGAGCTTGTTCCCCCTTGTGCGCTGATGCGCTCATCTGTTGACATTTCCGAATGCCTTCCAGTTGCTTAATAAAAGCTTTCCACACAAACAAACGTACATGTGTCATTAGTATGAGGAAAAAAACAACCAGATTTTAACTGTGTCGGGCTCGGGCCGGGCTCGGACATAAATATCATAATGCCTGACGGGCTCGGGCCGGGTTCGGTCACGGCTCTGTCGGGCTCGGGCTGGGTTCGGACGGAAAAATTCGGCCCGATCCAGGCTCTAGTCCCTACATGTTAACCAAAGCATTGAGAACTTTGTAAGTCTACAGACAGTTTATTGAACGAAGAGCTGCGGGAGCTCTGTGAAAGGGCTACGAGAGAGAGAGAGAGAGAGACCTCTGCCGCAACAGAGCCTTGTACTTCGGGAAACCAGTCATGACTTACAGCTGGCGAAACTAAACTAAAATCAAAAGCAATTTGCTCAATATATCTGAAATAATCGCACCGATGTAAAGCATAACTTGTCTTGTACTTACTCAGTGGATAACTGTCTATCTAGTCCCTCCGGTCTGGGTCACCGTCTCCAATTTATTTTAGGGACAAGGAAAAAAGTACAGCCCTGTTTATGGAAATCTTCAGACTGTACAAAACACTGCGTCTCTTGGGTGTCGCGACGCAACAGGTCCCACTCCGTGCAACACAGACACTCCTGTTCGGTGGCTATAGCTTCACAATGTCCGCAGCTACACCACCAGTTTCCCGAAGTACGAGGCTCTGTTGCGGCATAGCTCTCTCTCTCTCTCTGTCATAGCCCTTTCACGGAGCTCCCGCAGCTCTTTGTTCAATTAACTGTCTGTACACTTACAACGTTCTCAATGCTTCGGTTAACATGTAGGGACCCTCATTATGCTACCGTTTAAGTTTGGTGATATTTTGAGCGTTTTTAGCTGGAATTGCCCTTTAATTTGGAAGAAGACAATGCCCAGAAACATTTTACATAAAGTAAAGACACCAGCTTCTTCACAAACACAAAATACTTTATCTATCTGTCTGTATCTATCTTTTTGTCATTTATACTTTGTAACTCTTCATAGATGACAGACTATTTCACGAAGGTTGTGTTCAACAATCGTAACCCTTTGTTGGGCTCTTCAAAGTATGGGGTTATCTTTCCACGAATGGACTTCAGGGACAAAAAGGGACAAATAAGGTAAACACACACACAAGAACCCTCCCCATGTAGCCCATCCAGACCATCAGGCACCAACCATTTCTATTAGTCCTGTCCAGTTTGTATTCAGGAAAAATACCCAAGCACTCCATCCCCTTGAGCTTCTGTTTCAATATCTGTTTGACCTGTGATGAAAACTTTGACATCATCAACATATTCTCACAAGCTAACTGAAATGAAAATTTCTAAAAAGGTTAACCCTTTGACCCTGTGTGAGCTGATACAAGAGAGGCTCAATAGCCAGAGAGTATAGACAACCCTGTCGGATACTTCTATGTTCATCATTCACCTTTAACAAAACATTAGAAGAAATGTCGGTTTATAAATAATAATCACTAATAAATGGAAAATTAACAGTTAATTACATTTGGGTTAACAGTTATTTTATTGTTACCAAACACTGTAGCCTAATGATATAATGTTAAATTATTTTAACAGTTTTTTGTTGCACACACACATACCATTTCATATATATTATGCATTTGTTAATGATTACCAAATGTTTTTAAGCCTTTAAGAAAGAATTTGTAAACTGTTAATAAAAACATTATCCAGATGGCTTGTATTAACTTGCATCTGATGTTTGTAATACCTTGTTGATGGTTAATAAATATGTTGTATAGCATTTATTAACATGATTTAGCAACTATCAGTGTATAAATAATCATCTCTTTTATAGATCAACAAAAAAAGATTTAATGGGGCCAAGTTTATGTTACGTGATACTTAATAAACCGCTAATTAATTAACTTATTATGTTTAGCATTAAATGCAACTTTGGAAAAGTCATTAAAATAATGTTTATAGTCCCAGAGACCGACAGAGACATCTGTTAATAACCCCTAGGTTCGTTTTGTGCCGGAATTGTCCTTTAACTATAGCGCCCCCTAATGGCCGATCTTTACCAAATTTGGTACAGAGCCTCAGAGCAACATGCCGAACAAGCATAACAAGTTTAGTGTTGATTGCATTTACTGTGGCAGAGATATTGCAATTGCAAATCTCCCAATTAAATGCATTGAGTTATTGGCCAAAACAAATAAACTTATCAAATTTGGTACAGAGCATCGTAGTGGGATGTTGAACAATGATCTCAAGTTCATTGCTGATAACATTTAATTTGGCCGAGATATGATATGATAAGTGTGTGGTAGCTAGCTATGAAAATTAGTTTGGTCATCAAAGGCGCATACTTTAACGTAGCAAAATTCTTTGAGTAACTTTTGGTCAGGTCCATCTGGAGATGCTACGTACCAGGTTTCTAATGTGCGATGTGTAATGTGGGAGTTAAAGGCAAAAAAAACATTATAGCGCCACCTAGTGGTCCACATGTGTAATCTTTGGTAGGTGTGGTCCATGACCCATTGTCCATCTACCCTGTAAATTTAAAGTTGTTCACATTAGTGTAAGTCGTGAATCTAGACTTGGGTCCCATAGGCAACGCCCACTTTGACCCCTCAGTACCCCACTCTAGGGTTGGCCTCAGGATTGGCCCTAGATGGTACCCATCACATTTTGTAAAAAATCAGAAGAGCCGTGAGATATAAACTTTTTGTACTTGTAGCGCCCCCTAGTAAACAATTTTCGTAAAACGCGTGGGGGACCTCCAGAGGTTCATGGCAAAGCATAATCTAAAGTTTCACGTTGATGCCATTTTTTTTTGGTCAAGATTTGGCAAAGTTAGTGTTTTCATAGTTAGCTACACAAATCTGTTTGTGCGCAATATGCACAATTTTTATCCTATCAAATTCTTTTAATAACTTTTTGTCATGTCAATCTGGAGATGCTACCTGCCAAGTTTCGTGCAGATCGGTTGCACGGTCTAGGAGGAGATTGAAAAAATAGGTTTTTGATAAATCGCGATTTTTCACGCATATGGTCTAGGTCGGAAATGGGCGTGGCCTATATCACGAGATTCAGCTGGATCCAGGGAACGCGGGGACATTTCGATATTTGGAGTTATAGGGCCAAACACGTTTCTTTCTGTTATAGCGCCACCTAGTGGTGGAAGTGGGTCAATTGTTGTGCCTGAGGTCTTTGTGGAGTTTTGGACCAGTCCTGAAAATGGCAACTCCCCACCATGTACGGTTTAGGCTGTAGTCGGAGTTTTAGGCGGAGAAGAAAAATAAGGATAATCTTTAGAAAAACAATAGGGTTCCACAACCCTGCTGTGCGAACAGCATAGCGTTGCTACCGCCGGGTTCTTCCAGACTCGGGCTTGGACCCCTAAAACGCCTCAAGTGTCCTAAATAACTGTGATCAACTCAAAAAGTAAAAAGCTTTCTCGTGATCAATAAACTGTAAAAGTCCAACATTAAACTCTTTAGACAAATCAATAATGTCATTGTGAGACATTTACCCCAAATCAGTTATCAAGAGGAGTTGTACTGTTGTATAATATGGCTCTGGAGATAACTTCAAAGGCTGAGAAACTATATCTGGTAGGGTTGGGTACCAAATCCGGTACTTTTTGGGTACCGACCGAATTACGTCGATACTACAGAGGACCGATTCACGTTAAATCAAACAGTGCCAAATTTCAGTACCTGTAAGCGCGAGCTTATCTGTCCTCTACATGTTGACGGAGAGCCGGGCTCCGCTCTGATAAACACACACTTGCAGAGGTGCGGACGGAACAAAATGACATCGCTTCAGCAGTTTGTTTAACGTTAAGTCACAGTGAGTCACCCCAATGCCGGTAAAGCTGTTGCAAATGTGGTTAGACTTTTCAAAACTCCACGCAGACAGCGTTCGCTGCAATATAATATAATGGCAAGTTGAAAGCAGTCACGGTGCAGTTACACTTCCACTTATGCTGTGTGTCCATTGTCAGCATTATTTCCCCTGCTTCCCATTAATTTCCATGGGAGCAGCCGTGCAATGTGCAGTGCATTTACTCAATGAATGGGAAATTTGGTATTGCATTTGACTACAGACTTTGGAGCTTGCACTTAGTGAAATTTCCTGACTTTTGCCTAGCCGCCACTATGCTTTAGGTTCTCTTTTCGCGGGCTCCGCTTTCATGGGCTCCGCTTTCATGGGCTCCGCTTTCATGGGCTCTGCTTTCATGGGCTCAGCTTTCGTGAGCTCAGCTTTTGTGAGCTCAGCTTTCGTGAGCTCCGCGTGTCATCAGTGGCGAATTGCGCCAGGGGGGACTCACGCCAGGAGGCTTGGACCCCGTCATAACTGCTTGCAGTTCTAGTTACAACTGAAATAAATTTTTGTTATTGCAGGAAAATACCGTAATGGGAAAGTACCGAAATAAGGTACCGGAACTGAATTTGAGGTACCGTTATCGGTACCGGTTCCGGAAAAAAAAAGGGAACGGTACCCAACCCTATCAGGGTCATCTTGGATTGGCCTTGAAACTTCAAATTTTGGGTATTAGGAGATCGACCTATATGAGGGACAAAAAGTCAGGATATCTCTGTAATTTGGACCATTCCTTTATAAATAAAGTCTCATTTTCAAATTGTTAGAATTCCTTTTGAACATTAAAATGAATAACCATGTATTCTTTGTCCAGGTGTGCTGCCCAACTAATTACGGCTGTATTGGAATTTAAGACAATGATTGACAAGTGAGTACTAAGCTTAAAATGTTCATTTTTTCCCCAGACATGCTAGATCTTTATCATCCTCACTGTCATTATTTGCTGTCGTGAGTTATTGACATTATAATTTATGTCTATTAACCGTAATATTACCTTAAGCTGATGTTTTTTTTGGCAGTAGAAGGAGTCACATTACACATTAACATTAAGAATGGCTTTTTAAAATGATGTTGTCTTAAGCCAGATATATAAAATCAGTTCTATGAAGAATTTGAATGATTATTTCCTGTAAAGCCTAAATAAGCCTAATACTGTAATGGCCAGAACATTTTGGACCAAAGTATTTTTGGACCTTTTGACAAAATGTAAAAAAAAGTATTTAAAAAAAACAAACATTTTGGCATATTATACACTGTACTTTATTGCTATCTGAAAGTACACACCAAAACAAATTAACAAAGCCAAACAGCCTCTGAATGCCACATGTCTCTAGTTTGTGGCTGTAAAGTTTCAGAAATTATTCTCACTAAAATGAAATGGCCCCAATGGGGACTGACATCATCACACATGAATACACTTGGGCTCACTGAATCAACAAGAGTCTCAACTTTCCAGTCAGACCTAATTTATGCAACTTCAGGACTGTTTAGGACCCTAAGTATTGTAGTGTGAATCAATGGTTAAGTACACATGTATTAGATTTTGGATATTCATTTCAAATTCAGTTTTATCAACCAACTTTACGGATTAATACAATTGGCACTTGTAAAATATAGGGCACCACCTCGTTTAAAAGCAGAAGGCACTCAGATTGAATGGAATAAACCATCAAATCTCTCTATAACGTAATTTGATCACAAAAGATATTCCAATCAACAAATACAGTATTTCAGTTTTAAATCAGATACTGTGAAGTTCGTAGCTGCAAATTGACCCAAAATTGTTTTCATGAACAAGACAGACAGACTGTTGTGGTTATGGACATTTCTGTTGGGATTGTTTATATTTCTGTTGCCTGTTTTCTTAATTGTCTGTTTCCCATTTTGTATATTTATTCTGTATATTTCTGTTCACTGTGGTGTAGATTTATCCTGTTTTGTGTATTCTGGTTTGTGTATACTTCTGTTCCCTGTTTTGTGTATTTCTGTTTCCTGTTTTATTTTGATAGTCTGTTTTCTGTCTTGTCTTGTCTAGTTTTGCTTCCTATGTTTTCCCGCCTTGTCTGATTGTCCTGCCCCGCCCTGATGTGTTTCACCTGCTGTATCACCTGTCCCTCATTTGTTTGTTACCTCATGTATTTAGCCTCTGTGTTCCCTTTATCTCGTGTCAGATTGTTTTGTGTCTTAGTCCTGTCAGTTTGTGTGTGTTTGTGTGCTTGCCCTGTCAGTTTGTGTGTGTTAGTGTGATTCCTGTCGTGTCTCCCAGTGTCAGCTCTCGTCGGTTTCTGTGCTTCCTGTTTTTGTACTCCCTTGGATTTTTGGATGCCTTTTGTCTTCTTTTGGAATTTTAGTTTTTTACTAGGACTCCCTTGGTTCTTTTTTGTGTTTTGATTAATAAATCCTCGTGCTCAAACCTTTTCCTGCCTGCATGCCTCTCCCTGCATTTCGGTCCTATTATTCCCCACCTCGTGACACAGACGATGACTTCAGTAAACGAAAATAGTTCATTAATCAGGTTAAGAGAGCAATAGAATCAGATAATTGGAATGAATAGCAAAATAAATGATGGTTATCACAGATTATGAGGTTAAGATATGGATTGATGTTTCAAAATTAATAAGAAAAGCAGGCAGTTTTTGAAGGAAATCAATTAATAATTATTAACTGCCTAACTTAACCTGTTAAGACTTAACAGAGAAACAACATCAACTGTTAAATCGATCAGCTGATTAGTTTGGCTTATGATTGGTTTAAAGAAATGCCAATAGACCAGAGCGCAAAGTGTTAGTAACTATTACAATGTTATTCTTACTGTAGCCTAATTATTTCAAAATTATCAAAGATTTGCATGCAAAACATCTGCAGGTCAGTGAATGAGGGCAGACATTTTTTATTTTATATTCAAAGGACCTCTACTGCCTGTAGTTCATGGAGGGTCCACCAGGGGGCATAAAACATGTATCAGATTGCATACAACAGGTTTTTCAGGAAAGTACTGATCATGTGGATGACATAGGTCACTGAACGTTGTGTATTAAATAGAATACCAATGGCGTTACAAGGTGTTTGGATTTCAACTTAAGTTGAAAGTTCAACCAAGTTCAGACATTTGTTCTCTGTCTTTATAAGAACACTATTATCTGTGGTTGGATCAGTTTTAGTATTTGTATTTGCAGAGGTGGAAAGTATCAAAATACATTTACTCACATAACTGTATTGAGTAGTTTTGTTGTGTATTTTGTATGTTTCAAGTAGTTTTTAAAATAGGTATTTTAAAATGTACTTGATTACATTTTGAGTGAAGTATTGTATTTCGCTACATTACAAATCCCATCTGTTACTGATTGTATATATAGAAAAAAACCTCGACTAACGAAAACCGAAAGGAAGAAGGGCATTCTTTTTTTTTTTTGTGCGAACGTATGCAGCTTCTTCTTCTCTGGTTGCAAGTCGCAAGTAAAAAGAAGTCGAAGAAGAACAGCAATGTGTCGGACCCATGGATGTGTCTGCAAGCCGCAAACTGAGCGGGAGACGTTAGCATGGACGTGAATGAGCTGTTATCCCTCAAAAATGTCAGCTCATGGGAAAGAAAGGTCGATACAGAGTGCCCGTGTTTTTAACCAAACATGGACTTCTAAGTATTTATTTACTGATGTCAAAGGTACTTAGGTGTGTAGAAGCTAGCTGCTACTCTGGGCTGTGAACATTAGGGTCTAACCCATTTATGGAGTCAAAACACATGATTTGGCCTTGATTTGCATTATAACTGTTGTTCATGTTTGTAAAGAAAAGGAGGATGGCCCTCAGAACAAACAACGTATGGTGCTTTCACTTTCAATTGATTGTTTGAAAACGTTTTATGGGATGGTCTGAACTAAAATTGCACATTATACCTTTCTAAGGGTCTTAAATGTCATGTGTGACATGTATTATGTTGTTATTACATGTGTATACATTTGTATAGCTGTTTATACATTTGTATAGATCTTTCTTTTAATTAAAAACAAAATAGTTTTGGACTTATGACCCCTTGTCCTATTTTCACTACATGTGAGAGAGACCCCGTAACTAAGTAACTTTTACTTATGAATTAATGAACTACTTATTACTTTTCCTTGAGTATTTTTTCAGATAGGTAATTTCACATGTAATGGAGTAATATTTCATCAAAATATTGGTACTTTTACTTGTGGTCCTGAACAGCCACTGGATGCAGCAGCTTCAGGGTCATCAATGGCCAGAATTGTATACGACACTGAATGAGTTGAACTGAGTTAGTGTTTCATGTTTGTATGTTTGCAGTGGTACACTTCCAGCTGAATACATAAGAGGGAAGCTGCTGTGTATGAAGCAGTACGAGCAGATTCTGTCATCCTGCATTGTCCCTGGTCTGGAGAAAGACTCATCGGAGTTCTACGCAGAGAAACACATCACTGTAGCACACAACTGTCAGGTGAGGAACATCACATCATACCATGGTCGGGGTGAATTCCGATTGGCTGCAGGGTTTCAATTAAAAAGTGATATAGTACAACTACTAATGAGTTCTGGTGAATTTCACTGTTTACCGTTCTAAATTGATGCGCTACATAAGGGATAATGTAGAGCAAGGCGGTCGTTATAGCGAATACAATCTTGACAGGGTAATCAGGACCCCAACGCAAAACCCACGTCAATATTTATGTTGACGTTTCTGTCCTCATTCATCTCGTTTCTTGTAAACAAAATGTTGCAATGTAACTAATTAACATTTTTGTCCCTTCGGCTGAAGTTACTGCATAGCGATCATAGACTGTATATGAAGATGTAACGCTAGCGAAAGGCGCTCACCAGATCTGCTGTCATTGCCTATATTGGAGGACGGGAGTTGCTCCACTTTTCCCCACTTTTTGCCACAGCTGATAAATTACCCAAAATTCTTTCAGCGGATTGATAGCTGTCCTCCAGAGTGATCAGGACTGTGTCCATGGCGACACTCTCCTATGCATGGCACCGGTCTGTCATTCTTAGCAACGATCTGTTATCAAGAATTAGCAGACTGTAGAATGCCGTCGGATTCAACCAAGCCGTGTAATAAAGTAAATATAAAAGGAAATGTGAATCTGTTATTTCCAACACTGAACACAAGCTGCAAGAAGTAAGTTACACTGCCCCTCTGAACTGACTTTGTTGTACAGAGATCATCTCTCGCCCCATTCGCTGTTCAGATTGCTAATTCAGGTTGCGTGCGACAGTATACATGGCATTTGTTCGTGAAAATCTTAATGTTGTTTCGGGGACGATGACATGGTTGGATAGCTATCATTGTCAAGCGTGGCAGGTCATATCCAAGGTCCGTCTTAATTGCTGGAGCAGTGAACAATGTTTGCATTGCATTAGAACCTTATGAGATGTGAATGATTGTTCCAGGTATTAGTCAAATCATCAGGTATCACCAGGGAAACAGAGTTATTGTTTAAAGAAACTTTAGATTTTGATTATAATATGCATCAAAATATATATTAATGGTCTTAGCATTTTGTTATTTAGCAAGTGACCATGGTATAAGCGGGGCAGGGGTTCTGCCCTCGCCATTAACCCTCACCTTTAGCACAAAACTGTCAGGGGAAGAACATCACATCATTGGTGTAAGTCAAGCATCTGTGTCTGCGCTAAGACAACAACTTCTTTAACTAAAAGTGGATAATCATTAATGAAGCAACTTACTCCTGGACACAGCAAAGTATGAGAAGTAATCCAATTGTTGCCAGATTGTTGTTTTTGTGAAATCATAAAAAATGAGTGCATGAAAGTAACTATGTACAAAGAAGTACAGTTTAATGTGTTTTTCTCCCCTTGGATTAAGTTCTTTGTACTGGACGTGTACAACAGTGATGGGACTCCGCTGACAGTTGATCAGCTCTGTGTTCAGCTGGAGAGGATCTGCAACTCCCCACTACAGAACAACACGGAGCGTGTCGGCATCCTCACCACAGAGCATCGTGACATCTGGAGCAAAACCTACATCGACCTCATCAAGGGTGAGAACAACTCTGCTCTTATTAATGAGAACATGTGAAATCAACGTATTATCCACGGTAAAAAAAAGTGATCTTGCGGGAACGGAATTCCATGTAAGGTTACTGCTCTTTCCAGCTGCGATGTCTTAGCCTCCGTGTCTTCCACCCACTCTTCCTTATCTACTGTTCGTTGCTCCAATGAAGCAGTCTTTTCCACAAGTTCCGTCACATTTGTCTCCAGTCTTGCCAGGGCCCCTTTGTTGTCTGCGTCTGGGTGTTCTTGTCGTAGCCTACGTAGCTCCGTTAATATTACAGATTCCTCCTCCCCGCCGCCGAGCGTCGTCCCCGGCGTAATTCTCTTTCTCTTGTTGGTGTGCGCGTTATTTGCACTTTCCTTCTTAGTGGGCCTCCCTTTTTTAACCATTTATTTTTAATAACTTTTTTTCATCAACTTTGCCTCCTGCCTCCTTCAACATTGCGCCACCGGGAAGTCCTCCTGGAGTTTTTTTTGTTTTGTCTTCTCTCGATTACTCTTTTGTCTTGTTGTCTGTATTAACCCCAATTTTTTCTTGCTAATGTTTGGCCCCACTGTTTAGCTCTCTGTTGTTATATTGACCTGGGTATCCTGCTTTTGTATTGTGTTATAAGTTATTATTTGTATTATTACTAGATAAGACCAACAAAGAGTCAGTGTTGGCTATCCAAAGCAGCATCTTCACAGTGTGTTTGGATGGAGCGATGCCCCCGGATGAGACGTTTCACAACAATGCCACTGAACAAGTGCTGCATGGAGGAGGCAGTCAGTGGAACAGTGGAAACCGCTGGTTTGACAAGGGGCTGCAGGTGATATAACACTTCTGACATTTTTAAACCAAACACTGTTTTTTTTCTGGCACTAGTAATGGGGACAGATATCACAAATTAGAAAAACACACCAACAACCGGTGTTGCCAACTCCTTTACAATGAAAGTAGCAAACACTAGCTCCAAAAGTTGCTAAAAGTAGCTAGATAACATTATATGTTCATTTGCATATTGGTGACGTCATTACGCAATTATTTGCATAAAGCTTAGTGGTTGTGTCAGGTGCAGAAAGGTAGCGATTAAGAGCAAGGGAGATAGAACGAACTATACAACTTTAGCCAAATAGACAACAAACTCATTAGAGCAATTTATATTAAATTATAATTATTACTTAAGTACATGTAGCCCAACCCGGCCCCCGTATCCTGCCCCCACTCCCCTTCCAACTGCCTACGCAGTGCTGCACTGGGGGGGACTTCTCAGTCACAGAACAGAAGAGAGAGGTGAGTGTTTTGGCAGCCACAAGAGAGAAAGACCTTGCGTGATTCTACAGAAAGTCGCCAGATTTGTCGCTAGTTGCTTTTGTGAAAAATAGTCAATAAGGGGGTCTGAAAAGTCACTAAATCTAGCGACAAAGGCCCTAAGTTGGCAACACTGCCAATGTAGCCAGAAGAAATTTTTATTTTAATTGTTAAATTATCTTACTTAAATTCTTTCTCTCTTTGTCAAAGTTGTTTTAACTGTCTCTCTTTCTTCTCAGTATCTTCTTGTACCGGTTATGACGGCTTGCTAGCTAGATGCAGTTTTCAGAGATCTGCCACTCTCTGCCCTAAATCCTTTTGTAACCCATGGTTTTGCAACGGAAAATTGTGTTTTACTCACATAAAGGCGCTGGAATGTCAACTGCAGCAGGGAAATCATTAAGACATCACACAAAATCGACACAATATAAACCAGAAAAATATGGAACGCCAAGCTATCTCTAGAAACTAAAGAAGGTGGTATGGATGTAAGCATAGCTCTGAGGCTAATGAATCTGCCAGAGGATGCCAAAAGGAGGTGACGCATGTGCATGTACTACAAGGACAGCATGGCAGTAACAAAGGCAGCAAGATCTTAGACCATACCCTATACAAAAGTCAGCAGGTTTGGTTCAATCCGGATTAGGCTACGGGAGTGCACAACAAACAGAAGGTTTTCAGCAGAAACTACAGAACCTGGGGATACGATATGGCATGCTTGTACCGGCTCAGCTTCTTGTGACCTACAAAGACCAGTCCTACACATTTAAGAAATCCATCTGACATGGAAGCTTTTTATTGAGCAGATTACAAAAGAAAAAGACTGACTGAGGACGAGTTACCTCCAAATCACAGACAAATGTGTTTGGCTAATGAAATATGCAGGTATTGAGTTATTGTTTGCTATATCTGTGGCAGTCGGTTAGTTTAATTTAATAACTTTGAAAGTGATAAGGGACAGTGAATGATACCTTGTTCTCTAACAATACAAACTATAAACACACTGTCCTGTGCAGAACATTTAACATTATTAATATCCACCTAGTTGCCTGCTTATGGTTTCTAATGTAACAGAGGACCAATGTTTGGATTTATAATACTAATGTTATATGGTAAGCCTTAGTTACATGATTAGAAATCATCTCATGGAAAATGGAGAGATGTCATTAGGTGAATGTTTTTGATGAGCGCTAACACTTATAGGTCCTCCCTGGGCACACTGTCCATTTGGTTTATCGGGTTTATGCAATATATGTGGAGAAAGGGATGGCGTCATAAAAAAATCTCTGGTATAACTTGGTAAAACCGATCATGATATTGCTTTGTATGCCGATGACGTAATTATTTATCCTAGAAATCTGGAAAAATTCATTCCGGCTCTGTGAGAAGTTTTGATTACCTTTGGTGAATTCTCATGATGCAAAGTTTATAATTCCAAGATTGCCATAATGTTACTAAACTCTATGAAGAGATGTAATTCAACTACATAGGCCTCCCATTTTGAAGTTGCTAATCATTTTACATATTTGGGTGTTAACATATTTCCAATTATAAAATAAGTTTGTAAATTTGAATTATGATCCTATCATGAAATCAGTTCATAAGCGAATTAATAGATGAACACCTTTGCCTACTTCCATAATTGGAAGAATTAATATCTTAAAAATGAATACTTCCAAAACTGCTATTTTTAACCCCATGGCTAACCACATTACCCGGAACATTTAAGATGTGGTTTGAGGTTAGGAAATACCTTGTGAATGACAGCAACACAAATACACAATTAATCCCTTCCGGTTTATCCGGTTCAACAGCTGAATGAATAAGATGAATATCAGGTCTACTAAAAGAAAGCCTGAGTTTCATTCACTATAATACATCCATGCTACAAGATACGATTATCTTAAATTTAGGGTAAAGTTTTTATGTGAGTTAGTTTTTTCTGCAGTTGATTGACTACCTGTAGAGTCAACGAGCGGAAATAGCCACTCTGCCATTGCAACCCACTTTGTGGTCAAAGGGTGTAATATTCTTAAATCCTAAAATTCTGTCAACCACGCTGTCTGCTGCCACCTGCCGTATACAGTCAATGAGTGCACCCTACACTTAATCCCTTGCTTACCGTTGCCATGGCTATGCCATAAAGTAGCAGCAAGGGCATCAAATAAAACCAGTGACATCTGTAGCTGATTAAACACACCAGAACACAATCAGTACAATAAAAGCAATATTCAACTGCTGAGCAAATCTAAACCAATCTCCCTTCCTATCAAAAATCCTGGAACGTGTTGTCGCTGCTCAAATTAAAACCCAGCTCTCCTCCAATAACCTGTTTGAACCATTTCAATCTGGATTCCGCTCACAACACAGCACTGAAACAGCGCGCCACAACGTCACCAATGACCTCCTCCTCTCCTCTGACTCTGGCCGCCTCACCATTCTTATCATGCTCAACCTAACTGCAGCCTTTGACACCATCAACCACTCTATCCTCCTGTCCAGACTGGAAACCTACTGCAACATCACTGGCACCGCACTCTCCTGGCTCCGTTCCTATCTCACCAAAAGACAATAGTTCATACACATCAACAACTGCACCTCCTCTTGTTACTCCTCTGTCACAAGGCGTCCCCCAAGGTTCGGTGCTCGGTCCTCTCCTTTTCATATATACATCCTGCCACTCGGAAATATCATATGCAAACATGATCTTCACTTCCAGTGCTACTACAATGATGTCCGATCTACATTTCTACCAAATCCATCACAGCTACATCCTCCACCCTGACCAACTGCCTCACTGATATTCAAACCTGGATGCAAATCAACTTCCTCCAACTCAACTACAATAAATCCGACTTGATCATTATCAGCCCGAAATCCGTCACAAAGAACACCCATAACTTCGGTCTCCCTGTCAACAATACCACCCTGTCTCCATCCCCACACATCCGTAACCTGGGAATCATCTTCGACTGCAACCTCACTTTTGAAAACAACATCAACCAAATAACCAGAACTGCCTTCTTTCACCTCAAAAAATTGCCCATCTCCGCCCATCACTCACCTTCTCTCCTGCCAAAACTTTGATTCACGCCTTTATCACTTCCAGAATTGACTACTACAACAGCATTCTCTATGGTTCATCTGCAAAAGCCTTAAATAAACTCCAGTACATCCATACAACTCTGCTGCCCATCTCCTCACACATACCCGTTCCCATGATCACATCACTCCCGTCCTTCAGAACCTCCACTGGCTCCCTGTTCCCCAACGCATTTACCAACAAAGCCCTCCATAACCAGACTCCTTCCTACCTCACAGACCTGCTCCACCTCCGCTCCTCTGATGCAAACCTCTTCTCCCCACCACTCAGGACCACGCACCGTACCTGGGGTGACAGAGCTTTTCACCATTGCAGCCCACCTCCCTTCTGTGACTGTACCTGACCTGGACGCATTCAAAACACTAATCAAAACACACCTCTTCAGATTAGCCTTCCACATACAATAGTCTTACATTTCTCACCTGGTTTATTGTTTTTAATTGCTTTTAATATGCTTGTTTTATGTGTTGGTTTTATTGCTTATCTGTTTTTAATGTACAATATGTGCTGGTTTTACTGTAAAGTGTCTTTGAGTACCATCTAAAGCTCTATATAAATAAAATGTATTATTATTATTATTATTATTATTATTATTATTAAATTTCTCCCTTAAGCATTTACTAATTAGAATAACTTCAGCAACACAGTTGCACATACAGGAACAAACACACTTATGATAAGTTGGGATGCAATGCTTATTGTTTCTTATGTTTTTCAGATAATTATTGGAGAAGACGGGACATGTGGTATAAACACCATAAGTTCTAAAGCTGATGGTGTAATCGTCATGAACATGTGCGAGAAATTGTTAGCTGGCATGTAAGTTGACCAAAAATAAATAAGTTTCTCTAGGTGTAGGCATTTGATTTACTATTTTAATGATTAAAAAGTTCAGCAATGAGGCAAAGAGTACACAGACTTTAAAATCATAACATCCTGCTGTGGCATGGACAGGTGGAAGGTTTTCTATCTTTGTTAAATCATACATATGTCTACAATAAGAGCTATTGAAAGGTACCCTGTGGAGTTATGTTTTAAACAAGGTTTCTGTTTATATTCAGTGTTACTCTGAAAAGTCATGCCAATGTGAAAGTGCCTTGAACCTGCATTCTTTATATTTTCCAGCAAGGGGCGACTCCACCGCAATAAGAAGTCTGTTTCTATAGATGTTTATGAGAAAATGACTCTCCTTCTCACTTGATTTATTAACTCAGTAAACATTTTCATAATTAGTTTATGGCCTTAATCGCTTGATGATCATTTTGTAAATTATGGTCCTATTTATTTTATTTATTTTAAAATTAACAATAAAGCAGGGGGTGCTTTAAGGCATGGCTACATGCCGACATGGCAATCATGACAGAGGCTTACAATGCTAACCATGGCCCTGTGTACATTAAAATAGACCTGAAGTTGTTTTTGGTGTTTTCCATGTTTTCAGCTTAAAATTTGACCCTCTCACTGTGTGTTTTCACTTCATCAAAGTTAATTGGAAAATTTTGGTCACCTAAAACATCTTGATTAGCATTCAGCCAACCAAGCTAGCTAGCGCAAGCATTAGCTAGTAAGTTAAAAGAAAGTTTGGAAATTTTCTGTACTACATGCAGATGAATGGCTCTAGTACCTGGAAGTCCATGTTTACCCACCATTAAATCTCCACTGGATGACTCGCTTTAGAAGGGTTAAAAATCGATAAATTTCTCTCTTTAGCATTTAGCTTAACCTAGCGCCATTGCAACCATAAACAACACTGCCTTTGCCACGTCATCCTTCCTAGCTTCATACTCTCATCCAAAATTATTATGTCCGGATTTTAAAAAAAAACTAGATGGCGACGTTGCATTGCCAAACTCCAGGCTTCAAAACCACAGTCTATAAACCAATGGATGTCACTGATGCTACGTCCACTATTTTTACAGTCTATGGGTCTAACAAACATGCTGAATGCATTTTCTTGCGTGTGGAGTGTCCACTGAGCTTAGCATAAAATGGTTAATATTGACTTTATGACAGAAAAGGGTCACACTCAACAAAATGAAGACCCTTTTTTACAGAACAAAATAAAGGGATTTTTTGAGTTGTTGAGTGCAACCCTCCTCTTAAAGATTGCAATTAGTGAAGTCAAAGATGATTTGCTTCAAAGTTTTGGATAAGGCAGGAAGAGTCAACAGAGTAATTTCAGGGTAACCTCATTACCCAGCCTCCCTTGTATATCTCTGTCTTTCCCTTTGTTCTATGTCATCTTGTCTGTTCCAGTAAGTATTCAGCCTTTTTCTCTTGTGTGTTTAGTTCTTTGCTTTTTGGGCTTTCTTCGTCTAAGCCTTACTTTATCCGCTTCCCCAAGTCAGACATTTAAATCAACATTGGCCCAAACGGATCTGCAGGATCTTAGATCCAGGTATTTTTTTACGAGTCAGTATCGGCTAATTAAGACTAATCTTTTCAGATCTTTTGTTTGCTCCTGGTGTGTCAGCTGTCAGATGTGCTTGGTTAGTATATCCATGTATTTGTATGTGACTTTGGTTGTTCATTTAATTCCCTTCTCTTCTATCCTATGTATCATTTATTTTCTTTTTTGTGTGAAAACAGGAAAAAGCCACAGGTGATGCAGTCTCCCTTGGGGCCGTTGCCCGTACCCCAGAGACTACACTTCAACATCACACCACAACTCAAGAAGGACATTGAGGAGGCCAAGCAGCACCTGGACATGTGAGAGCAGCTTTTACAGTATTTGTGATAGTTACATAGACACCCAGGGATCTGGGTCTCAAGGTCAAGGTAAACTTTATTATCCACAAGTAGGAAATTAATGTGGTCACCATTACATGCTCCATTGTTATACAGCCTACTGCATAACATTACAAACATACATACCAAACAAGGAAAACAAGGACAAGACAGACAAAGCAGTAAGAACATTGAAGAAACATGACAAGCATGTATATTACGGCGTATAAAAACACACATTAAAACAAACAAATATCGGTAGGAGATGTGCAGGGACCGTGTTGCCGTTCGCACATGCACCACTCACAACACCACAGTGTGTCGGATTCATATTCAACGTCTACATGCTCTCAAAAGCCGAAAAATGTGGTTGCCGATGCAGACCAAAGGCAGAGCCAAGATGGCTCAGAGGGTTAGATAGATAGACAGATAGATAGATAGATTTATTGATCCCCAAGGGGTAATTCAACTAACTGATTAGTTTCTATTGGCTTGATCTATATATATATATATATATATATATATATATATATATATATATATATATATATATATATATATATAATTGGGTATCATCTGTATAACCGTGAATTATTATGAGGTATTTCCTAATATTGCCTAGAGGAAGCTTATATAATAAGAAGAGAATTGCAGGGACTGAGCCTTGTGAAACACCATGGCTAACTTTAGCGTGCATGGAGGATTCAAGTTGAACATGAAGAAACAAAAAATGTATCTGATTAATAGGGCTTAAACCAGCTTTGTGTGGTTCATTTAATGCCAATTAAATGTTCCATGACTGTCAAATACTTCTGCAAAATTCTGACAAACTACCAAAGAAAAGTATCACTGTCCAGAAATGTCTCCCATTCCCACCACCACAGATGGTCCCAAGACCTGGATTTAAGGATTACGACATTTGACAACTTTGGGAAAAATTTCATAAAGGCCTACAAGTTAAGCCCTGATGCTTTCGTACAGATGGCGATACAACTGGCCTACTACAGGTGAGGTGCTTAAACGTCATTCGGAGATGGACTGTCTTTTTGTACAGGCTTTATACTATTTGTGTTTTTTATCTACCTTAACAGTACAACAAAGTATTACCTTGTCCCAAAGGTGCTATAGGCAAAAAACTGTCCCAAGCCCTTAAAATTCATCATCATTATTGATCCTAGCTGACGTGTTCACACAATACTATTTCTAACATCAATTCCATAAATGTTTTAATATCGGAAGCCTTGATCACCCCAACCTTTATCGCTGTGAAGTCATACTTTGAAATATTGGGCATTTCTGTTTGGTCCCCCTATAGACATAATCTTGGTGATAGAGGTACCCTCGAACCTAACCATGCGCTTATGTATTCTGATATTTTTTTCCTAAAATGGCTAAACAAGTTTACACTCCCAAATTGCATGTACAAAAGTTCCTGGTTTAGTTTGACATTTCCAACATGAACTAGAACTGCAAGCAGTTATGACGGGGTCCAAGCCTCCCGGCGCCAGTTGCCCCCAACGACCCGGGGAGCGCGCTAAAAAAAAAGATTCTTGGCTAAAAATATTTCACTGCTAAGATTGTTAAATAAATAAAAAAATTATAAAAAAATAAAATAAACAGATATTGTTATACACCCCAAAACCAAAAAAGGACTAAAATATAGCCTGTCCATATGGGAGTTAAGGCATATAAACTAAAGCAGATCAATCCCACAAGCTCTGAGAGCTTTGAAACTTGGCATGTCAGGAAGTTGCTTGACTGGATGTGACTATCTTGATGTATGGAATACCAATATATAAATGCAAAAAATGTATATCTCTACAGAATGTTTTCATTTACTTTGTGGTTACTTTGCCAGGGATTATCATAGAAACACATATGATGGCTTGTTGGAAAAGTGGGGTTGTGCTGAATCCAGCAATACCAACTATGTAAATATAGGATGACAAATCAGGGTGTTCTTTCACTCAATGTATGAGGTGTCCAACATGAAAGAAAATGGAAGACTTGACATAATTTAGTCTCAAGTCCAAAGCCCATTATCAGTGGTGAGAAGAATGTTGAGAAATTCAAATATAAGATACATTTAATAATGAAACATTTCATATGGCACCTGGTACTATACAGTCCATATGGAACTGTGCTTTTTTGGTTTTGGGGTGTATAACAATATCTGTTAATTTAACAACCTTAGCAGTAAAATATTTTTAGCCAATAATCCATTTCATATATAGGAGACCTTAGAGATGAGGAAAAACATTGTTGGGTTTAGTTCTACCTCCAGTAGGAGTATCTCAAAAATTTGGGGGCGTTGTCACTAGCCTAGTAACAGTAGTGGTCGTTACGGCTGTGTATATTCCACCTGACGCCAATGTAAACACGGTGCTCTCTCTCCTGCTGGACACCATAAACGAACAGCAGCGGGCCCACCCCGACGGTGTTCACATAATCGCAGGATAGTTTAATAAGGCCAACTTGGAGACTGTACTCCTGACATTTTATCAACATGTCAAGTAAACTTGCTTGAGTTGAGTTGACTATGTTGTATGTTGTTGCGCTTGCTTGTTGTATGTCAGTTTTTACCACCACCTGCCTATACTTCACATTGCACTTTTCTGCTTTTTTTGCACTTCTGGTTTAGACGCAAACTGCATTTTGTTGTCTTTGTACTTATACTCTAATCTAATTCACGAAGTTGTTGATCCATCCATGTTGATAATAAGACCAGTCCTACAGGGGGGAGGGGATCAGGCCGTGAGTACAGAGACAGCTCTGCGTGAGTGGTATTTAACAGTAACGTTAAATACAAGTACTCCACAGCGACTCTAAGGGTAGCTGTTAAAAAACGGAAACTGCATAGTATGGCTTTAACCATTCCTCATCCGTTTAACCACATCCTAGGTCCCTCTGCCAGACGACCCACAACTGTTTACAGATATTTTCTTGCAACCTATTAAAGGTTTTATAGAACATACCTGCCCTGTGTGCTATACAAGGCAACTCCAAAAGCTCCATCACTGGTTTCTCGCCCTGAATGAATTGGCCGTCAGTGATGCAGTCTCTTATTTGCAAGTACTTCCAAAAATGACTTTTACTTTCGAAATGATATATCTGAACACGATCAGAGAAGGATATAGACATTCCATCCAAGTACAAGTCACTTATTGTGTATATTCCTTTTAGAAGCCATTCATTTCAATAAACTGACTTCTGTATGGCTGGGTTGTGCCATTGAGAGGCATAGGATTGTGTTTTGTGCGACATACCCCACATCCTGTGTACTTCTCTCCAAACTTCCTTAGAACTAAATTTGAAGAGTGATAGTGTATATTAGTACTTGAACCTTGTGAAAGAACATCCCAAGGTCTGAAAGGGCTTCCTAGCTCCTGGTCGATTTTGATCCAGATCAGCTCAGGGCTTGTTCTCCTCCAGTGTTTAGCATCTTTAGGATGTACACATTTCAAATGCTAGGTTATATAACCTTACATTAGGGAGATCCATACCTCCTATATCCCTCAATGATCATATTGTCTTAATATTGATCCTTGATCTCTTCGTGTCTCACATAAAGTCTTTGATAATTCTATTGAATTGCTTAAACAGCTGTGGCGATGTATTATAATAATAATAATAATAATAATAATAATAATAATAATTATACATTTTATTTATATAGCACTTTACATGGTACTCAAAGACCCTTTACAATAAAATCTGCAAATTTAGCACTTTAAAAACAGAACTCAATAAAACCAACACATAAAAAACAAGCATATTAAAAGCAAGTGAATTAAAGGGGAACTATTATATAGCATTTTCAAGTTAATACTTGTATAATGTGTTTGTACTAGGATATGTTTACATGCTTTAATGTTCAAAAAACACTTTTTTGCCCATGGCTGCTGCACCTGTATTCACCCTCTGTATGAGATTGCTAAGTAAATAGTGTATATTGTGCTCAAGGCTTTAGTCTTAAAGAAACAGGGTGATGTGGCCACAGGCAGTACATTTTCTCATCAGCCAGAAACTGTAGTGCTGGAAACAAATGTTCTCAGCAAAATCAAACTGGATAGGTAGTGAAACATTACACTCACTGTGTTTGCTGAACCTCAGTATTATTTGGACTGGTCAAGAAGTTTTAGGGCTCTGTATGTCGGAACAGTTTGTTTAAAACATTTCTCCCATTTCTTTTGTCAGAATACACCAGCAGATCCCTGCAGCGCTGGAATCTGTCTCCATGCGTACCTTCAGACTGGGCCGTTTGGGTTTTATCAGTTCAAACTCGCCTGCCTCAGCTGCCTTTGTCAAGGCCTTTGATGACCCCAAAAAACAGGTCTTCCAACTCTTACAGTATATAATATAATGCTTTAGATTATAATATTTGTGAACTGCAATTACACTAATAAACACTAACCGACTACATGTCATAAGTTAAGTAACATTCTTGTCTTCTTCCTGTTTTGGGCAGAACTCAGAGAAGGTTGATTTATTGGAGAAAGCTATGAAGGCACACAAATGGTACACTAACTTGGTGAGTATCATTCACAGCAAAACTCAATACTTCAGTTCAGTGTATGTGCAGTTTACTTCAGCAATAACTGTTGTTGTTTTGTTATAAACAGTTCTCAACTACAATTCAGAGTTGTTTGAACTGCAGAAATCTGTTTAGAATAACGCAACAAGGACGAAGCCTGTAAACTGCGGTTAGTTTATTCAGAATGGAACGGATCGCAAGTGGATCCGAATGAAGAAACGTAAAAAAAAAAAGAAACAATGATGAACAACATATTGTTGTCACTGCCCACGACTTGTTTAAACTGCTTCCATACCTCCGACTTTCCTCCACACTTGCTCAAAGGTAATTCTCCTGTTTTTCTTTTTTTCTTTACATCTTCAAGCTCCATGTTGCACTTAAATACAGCACAGCAGGCCCGGTGTGATGCGTGCGAGAGGAGGAGACTCCGCGCATGAAGTGCTGCATTTTGTAACTGCAGCCTAAATTTTGTACACATTTGTTACTTTTATATAGCTTATATATACATATTTATAATATTTCTGATTATGGCATAGCTTTCTCCCCACCCAATTAGGCTAAATAGGTAATGGATAAAAAAAAAAAATTGCTTGATCAAGGGTCCGGCCCGAGGATAGTGGCGGAAATAACGGCCCGAGAATCTAAACTCTAATGTAGGCTTCCTCAAATCCTTCTGTCTCTTTATGTTATCCAAGACGGACTTGATGATGCTGAGATCAGGGCTCTGTGGGGGCCAGGCCATCACTTCCAGGACTTCTTGTTCTTCTTTACACTGAAGATAGTTCTTAATGACCTTGGCTGTATGTTTGGGGTCTTTGTCCTGCTGCAGAATAAATTTGGTCATACGCCTCCCTGATGATATTGCATGATGGATAAGTATCTGCCTGTATTTCTCAGCATTGAGGACACCATTAATCCTGATCAAATCTCCAACTCCATTTGCAGAAATGCAGCCCCAAACTTGCTAGGAACCTCCACCATGCTTCACTGTTGCCTGCAGACACTCATTATTGTACCGCTCTACAGCCCTTCGGCGAACAACCTGCCTTATGCTACAGCCAAATATTTCAACATTCTCATCAGCCCAGAGCACCTGCTGCCATGTTTCTGCACCCCAGAAAACATAGGAGTTTCCGTGCATAGTTGAGTTGCTTGGCCTTGTTTCAATGTTGGAGGTATGGCTTTTTAGCTGCAACTCTACCATGAAGACCACTTCTGGCCCAACTTCTCCAGACAGTAGATGGGTGTACCTGGGTCCCACTGGTTTCTGCCAGTTCTGAGCTGATGGCACTGCTGGACATCTTCCGCTTTCAAAGGGAAATAAGCTTGATGTGTTTTCATCTGCTGCGCTAAGTTTCCTTGTTCGACCACTGCGTCTCCGATCCTCAACGTTCCTTGATTTTTTGCAAGTGTACCTATAAGAATTGATGCTGGTTTGAAGGCAAAGGGTAGTAACAACACATATTGATGTGATTTAGATGCTTTTTTGATCGCTCACTTTGCATTTTGTAAATTGATAAAAATAAACAATCATTTATATTTTTGAAAGGATTCTTAGTTTACAGCATTTTTTCCACACCTAAGACGTTTGCACAGTACTGTATATATAGCTCATATGACATTATTATGACCTATTATACTTTTATGCCAGTGCCTATATGTTGCCTGAACCGATACTTTAGAAAAAGAAGTTTTAAGAAATAAAGTAGAGCACAAAACTACTGTCTTGTTTATTGCTAAGTAAGTATATGCTCAAATCTAAATGATTTATTTAAAATGTAAACCTATAACAATAACTTATTTCGACAGTAAATGGCTGTTAAATGACAAAAAGAACCACAAGATGTCAAAAGGCTTTTTTTTTACGATAACTTTGAATGCACCACAAGGCTTTTGTTCAGTGTGTTGTTTTCTCGACAACGCCAGACACACTTCACACCGTTTAGCTTTCAGCATTCTAAACGGGTGCAGCTACTAGTTAACGGTAGGCTAACTTGCTTGCTGCCAATTGTAAGTTATAATGTTAACTAGCAACACATGCTGCAATGGTTGTGTGTTATCTCATGTCTGTTTTGGAGCACCAGAGAGCAGCGCAGGCATTTAAGTGGCACCGAAATCTGCTTTGCTATTCGGTCCGGTAGATACCGGTCATAAGGTCATTTAGGCAGTAGTCAGAAACTTCATCCACCTTCCGAGTCCTATATCATGAATGCTCGATTCCGATTTCATAAATCCTCGAGTCCGAGCCTGAGTTTAAGTCATCAGTGCACAAGTCCAATTTGAGTCACAAGTCCAGAGAATCGTGACTCCAGTCCAGTATTACTCCATCACTGGTATTAATACATACCTGAAATTCACCAGCAATGGTGGGGAAGAAGAAACCATAATTGTAAACAGTGCAGGTTCCAAACTATGAGGATGAATCAGGTTAAGTTCAGGCCAGGTTTTGTTTTGAGAAAGGAAACATGTGTTATACACTTGTGTTCAAAATAATAGCAGTCCAACATCACTAACCTCATAAATCATTTTTTTTGGTAGAAGTGATATTTCTACATGGCAAATCATTTACTAGTAATTGTTGTAGAGTCATAGAAAACCAACAGACCCAACAGTCATGACATGCATGCTGCTCATTCTGTGTAATTGAATCTGTAATTGAAAGGGGCATGTTCAAAATAATAGCAGTGTTGTGTTCAGTTAGTGAGGTGATTGATTCTGTGAAGAAACAGGTGTCAATTATGACCCATATTTAAGGAAGGAAGGAAGCAAATGTGCATGCTGGTTATAGTGAATTTCACACTGAAATACTCAGCAAAATGGGTCGTTCCAGACATTGCTCTGAGGAACAGCAGACTTTGATTAAAAAGTTGATTGGAGAGAGGAAAACATATAAAGAAGTGCAGAAAAGAATAGGGTGCTTAGCCAAAATGATTTCAAATGCCT
>NC_050196.1:4733796-4771296 GCF_008315115.2 Sander lucioperca | reverse complement strand
TATACTGACTGATTGATAAATTTTTTCCATTTACTATAACTGATATTTTGGTGGATTTGCACTGTTAAAGTCCCCAACAACAATGAGCAGGGAGTCTGGATGTTAGAACGTGACATCATTCTCAAAAACCTCTTCTGAATTACTAGTAGGTAAGAAATCAAGGATATGTAGCAATGTTCCTCTCTTTACTTACTTAATAAACACAAATCTCATTTAGGTCTACTGTTCATCATACTGGTGTAGCTTTAACTTTTTTAGCTAACTTGACAATACTAACACACATTAATACGCAGTTTATGATGCATTTTTCTTACTGAGTGATGAGTTGAAGAAGCTACCTTAACCTGGAGGAACTGCAACAGAGAGCAATAATTCATCTTTCCCCGCAACCTTGATGAGTAATATTGAATTATCTTTTTGGGGTAAATGGGAATTAATATTTTGGGGCAAGCTCTTTCTTGCCATAGTTGGGACATTGAGGAGAGGGTTAAATAAAATGAGTAGAAGAGTTAGAGAAGGTCATTATTGTTAGCAGTGGAGCCGACTGAAACATGTGTAGCCTAAGAAGTTACTACATTAAAGCTCTATAAAAGCTTATCTTCACCTCCTGTAGTCTTATGTACAGCGGAACAACAGAACAGGAGTGAATGAGAGCTAATGGACAGTAATTAACTGAAGTGAACCATGAAGTACGCTGTTACAGATATAGATCCTGTCGGTAACATGCTAATGCGATTAGCATTACAAGTTCTAGAAACTTCATAAAACTGATACAATGTAAAAATTGCATACAAGTGAATTTACCTTCTGTAGACCGCAGGCTGTGGGTGGAGTTCAGACAGGACACTGCAGCACACTGACACGGTGCTCTGTTTAGACCGAGGCTGCAGGTAAGAGATAGAAAGGTAACATGTTCATGTCACAGACTGTTTCCCCTCTCTTTCTCTGTGTGTCTGTGTTGTTGCCGTGGTGATTCCCTCCCTCTCCCGGCTCCTGATTGCTGCCAAGCTGATTCACCTGCTCCCAGCTGCACACCTGCAACCAATCCACTAATCAATGCTGCACCATAGCAACCACTCACTTGGCCAGATCCTTGTCTCAGCTACAGTGGTAGTGATAGCTTGTTTCCGTTCCTGGCCGAGTGGTTAGGGCATTGGATTGGAATCTAAACGGGTCTCCCTGCGCAGGTTTGAACCCCGCTCACAGCGATATCTAACTTCAACGACATCATACCCTGCAGAGCTTGAAATAACAATGATTATGATCATCTTTATTCAATAAGCACTTTTCAAAATCCACGCTACAAAGTGCTTTACAAAACAGCAAAATAACACGATATGACTGAGCAGTCATAGAAACATCAGGATTTAAAAATAGACTATTAGGTGTATAAAACCCTGTACAATGTAAGGAAGTGTGGTAAAAACTATTTAAAAGAAAAAATAGACAGTTCAAATCGATAGACTTTATAAACTCTAGCCCGAATAAAACCAGACATTTTATTAAGTTGGCTGTAAAAGTTTTAAACTTGGTCGAGAGTTTTTTGAACGACAGAAATCTGTTCAGATGAGAGCATGAGTGCAATATGGACACATGTAACGTTATGGTACAAAAAAAAAGCCTGTTCATTAGGATGCTAACACTTCTAAAAACATACAATGATCCTTAAACTAAATTAACAAAATGTAACTTTGGATTGGCCTAATTTGATTAAACAGGAGTTACGAGGAGACATGCTCCACGTACAGTATTGAGATTTATAATACAATGTTACTTTCTGTATGGATCATACTGTGGTTTTAAACTTCATTGGTAATAGCCTAATAATATGTAATGTTACATATAACCTTTTGGATATGGGAAATGAGGTATTAAGTTTTTTGTCCTTGTTGAAAATAAAGAGGCAAATACTGCGTTAACTGATAATCAGGCACTGCTGGGATTTGAACCCAAGATCTCCTGTTTACAAGACAGATGCTTTAACCACTGAGCTACAGCACCTCCTACAGACTGCTACCTCTTGCGGGAATACAATGAGCTAGTGAACAGGGATGTGAACAGTACAAGATGTGAAACAATTCAAACTCTGATTTGAAAATGTTTTTTGAGAAGGAAAAATGGATTTGTTAATGCTGTTAAATGATTTTAGTAAGAAACTGATATGACAGGAGGTAGGTTATTGATTAGTAAAGCTCCGCTGAATAAAGACATTAACTGTAATTTAAACGTGACCAAACTAATGTATTTTGTTATATGTAATGTCCGATCTACCTGTTCTCTAGTCCTAGTTCTGTGAATAGATAGATGTCTAATTCTAGCAAGCAAAGATGGTTGCTAAGGCCGTTGCTATGCAAGCCTGTCAGTAGAATAGAGTAACGTTAACGATTGGGACACTGCATGGTAAATCAGCTCTAAGCAAGACGTACAGCTTTGAGCATTTACCACCAGAGATTACACGACCAGGCGGCGCAGAGACCGACGACAGAAGCCGGGTTGCAGAGCAGGGATTAAGGTCCGGCTAAGGAGGGCACCACATAGGCCTACGCTACCCAGCCTTCTTTTGTCCAACGCTAGATCGCTATGCAACAAGATGGATGAGCTGGCGACGACCATCGAGGCAAACAGATCCTTCCCAAATGTCACCAGCATGTAACATGTCCAGCCAGAGTTGATAAAACTCTGGACCTTGTTTACAGTAATGTCAGAGGTGTCCGCACTGACTGGGCACTATTCTCACAGCAGAGTCTTGAGGGCTACGCTTGCACTGTTCTGCACTACATTAAGACCTGCATTGACAATGTCACTGTTGAGAGACAGTTCAAATGCTGTCAAAACAACAAACCATGGACGAACAGGGAGGTCAAGCTGCTCCTGAAAAACCGTGATAAAGCCTTCAGGTCCGGGGACATGGAACTATACAGTACTGCCAGATCCAACTTAAAGCCCATGTTGCAGGGTTTATTTTCTAATGAATTTGTGCAATTTGCTTGTTGGTAATAAACATTTACACTGTTACCCAACAACATCAAATACAATGGATATCACAAAACGGAATAAAATACAAAAAAGTAGTACTATTTTACAGCGGTTTGCAATGATTCTCTTTTCCCCCACAATGCATTGCATTACGTCACATTGGGGAGACGACAGACGAAAGCCCCCTCTCTGTTCACTGTTTACGGTCTCGGTCTGTGCCACTGGTGTTGCAAAATATGGCTTTTGGTCTCGACCGAGTCCATGTGTCTTTATTATGTGTAAAATAATATTGGAGGTTAAGTGAAACACAGCTTGGACGGGGATGTTGTTCGGCTTTTCACAAGTTTAGACAGCTAGCTACGCCGACGTTTGCTAACGTTAGCGCAACCAGCGTTAGCCTAGACTGCTAGCTAGGTAAATATTACGACTGCCTTCGGAGTTTCCTATATCTGCGTCCACGTTGTCAACATAAGACATGTTGCGTTAGTGCTCCTTTTGTACCATCATTTTATTGAATGAAATGTTAAGCTTTGCTCCTACGAGATGGGTGGGTTTTTGTTAGCTACATACAAAGCTAACTGGCTATAGTTAGCCTGTATGCTAGCGGAATTAGCTAACGTTGCGTAACCAGCCAGCAACTTCGGCAATCGGCAGTAGTTTCGGTGAGCTAACCACGACAGTATTGTCGCCCACAATCAACCTCTGCTGCTAAAAGCAGTCAATCTGCAGTGATGTTTGAAATAGAGACGCTTGTGGATGTGTTAGCTGTCGTGGTTAGCTCGCCGGAACTACTGCCGAAGCTGCTGGCTGGCTACGCAACGTTAGCTAATTCCGCTAGCACAGGCTAACTATAACCAGTTAACTTTGTGTTTAACGTAGCTAACGAAAATCCACCCATCTCGTAGAAGCGAAGCTTAACATTTCATTCAATACAATTATGGTACAAAAGGAGCATTAACGCCACATGTCTTATGTTGACAACGTGGACGCAGATATAGCAAACAACGAAGGCAGTCATAATATTTACCTAGCCGTCTAGGCTAACGCTGTTGCGCTAACGTTAGCAAAACGTCGGCATAGCTTTAGCTAGCTGTCTAAACTTGTGAAAAGCCAAACAGCATCCCCATCCAAGTAATAAATAACACTAGGCAAATATGTTGTTACTGGAGCTAGTAGGGTCCATCAAAACGTAAGATATCTAATCGAAAATGTGTTTACAACGTCGGGGGATTTCACAGGTGAGACTGACTGGCAAGTTAGCCCATAGCTAGCATGATGCCTTTTATTTCTAGATCTAGATAAGTTTACTGGTACTTATCTGAACTAACGACATGATCACTGTCACTAAATATAAAGAAAACATTGACTTTCACTCGGTGCTATTCACTGACAGTAAAAACACCTCTTCCTCATCCCAGTCAGTCACCATAGTTCTAGTACTAGGCTGACGTCATCACCGAATTGCGTTAAAAAACCCACTAAACGACTAAAATGGTAAAAACTGGCCTTTAACACTATTTGGTGACATTTTTAACAATGATATGCATATGTTGAGTGCTTTAATCAACAGTGGTGGTTAACCTGCAACATAGGCTTTAAAGAGGATCATCAAGGAAGCAAAAGTGGTCTACAGGAGGAAGATCAAGGGGCACTTTAACGAGGGGGATCTGTGTCAACCAGCTGGCTGAGGTATTCACCTCCATCTTCAACCTCTCTCTGTCTACCTGCTCCATCCCCAAGTGCCTCAAATCTGCCACCATTGTGCCGATTCTGAAAAAATCAGCTGTGAGTAGCCTCAATGACTATAGACCAGTGGCCCTCACTTCCACTGTTATGAAGTGCTTTGATAGACTGCTGCTAAATCACATAAAAGCCTCCCTCCCCTCCACACTGGACCAGCACCAGTTTTCCTATAAAGCAAACAGGTCAACCGCGGATGCCAACACAGCCCTGCTGTGTGCTGACCCACCTTGAACATCCTGGCACCTACGCAAGACTGTTGTTTGTGGACTTTAGCTCTGCATTCAACTGTTTCATCATACAGCAGAGGCTGTACTTTCTCGGGTCACAACTAAATCAACCTCCCCCAGAACTGTTCTGCTTGTTCTGATCTCCTGTTTACTAGACAGGCACTTTAACCAACTAATCCACAGCACCACCATAAGTACTATTGTAATATTAAGCCATCAGTTCTCTTTCAACTTGTGTAAGACGTATAATTTACTGACTGATTGATACATTCTACCATTTACTAAAACTGAGATTTTGCTGAGGTTTGCACTGTTAAAGTCCCCAACAACAATGAGCAGGGAGTCTGGATGTTTTCTCTCCACTTCGGTCAGAGGTTTACTGATGCTAAAATGGAGAATATGCATTGTACACAGAATGAGCAGCAGCTTCTTATGGAAGTACGATAACGTGAAGCACATTATTTGTGAAAAATGAAGCACAGCAAAAGAAAGCATGGCAGACGATTACGGACCGACTGAATTTGTAAGCAGCCTAAAAATATACTGACTGCTGCTACTGAATCATACAGTTCAAGGAGTTAATAATCTGCACAAATTAACAGTTGTACTCTTTGCGTTAAAAGTGAGCAGAAGATTCGACAGTCTTTTTTTACGATGCCAATACAACTCGATGTAAAAGCCGATTTGCGAGTGACAGAGCTTAAATTTCGCTGCGATTAATTAATTGTGATTAATCTAGATTAATTAATTTCGAAATATGAGATTAGTTGGTTTTTTTTAATCGTTTGACAGCCCTGATTTTTATGTTAATGTTTTCAAATGAACTACCTGCCACCACCTGTCTGACTTCAAATGACTGCATCTACTATTAATATTTAGGTGTGTGTGTGTGTGTGTGTGTGTGTGTGTGTGTGTGTGTACGGGCTGGAGCCAATGTGCAGGGCAGGTGCTTGTGCTTTATAGGTGCCTGTGCTCTTTCTTTAGTCAATTATAGTTATAGTTATAGTGAAATGTCAATTTTCCTTTTCCAGTTTCAACAAGAGCATGACGTCCAGGACCAGGAGACAACTCAGCCAACTCAGTCAGCAGCCAACCATAACCGAGGCTCTAGAGAAGCAAAGTAAATATGAGAGAAATTTAAATGAGGCCAGCATATTGGATAGAAGTGTAGTAGAGTTCATATGTATGGACCAAGTCCCTGTCTACATTGTTGAAAAACCAGGATTTCAGCAAATGCTCCATAAATTCAATCCTAGATATCAACTTCCAAGTAGGAATTATTTACACAGAAATACCAAAAATCTACAGTGAAACAAGGGCCCTGGTCACACAATATCTCAAAGAAAAGCCGTTCTATGCATGCACAACTGATCTGTGAACAAGCAGAGCTGCAGATACGTACATGTCCATTACCATGCATACATGTTTAGGCTGTAGTGGCCTCAAATACTGCGGGCATACACTCACATTTAAGTAATAATTTAACAAATGACATTGATCTAGCAAATAACCTTAATAATTACTTTGTCTCCATCAGGGAAAAAACTCTAGACAAAATAAACCAACCTCAAGGTATCTCTTTTAACCACTACTTGTCGGGCAACTATGTCAATTCCTTTTTTATGAAGCCAACTGATTGCAATGAAGTCTATAAAATCATTACAAACTTACGACGCTCGTACACTGCTGGTGAGGATGAAATCTGTAGTAAAATTCTGAAAGCCATTGCACTGGATATCATGGAGCTACTTACTTATGTATCAATCTATCAATGCTCTCTGGAATTGTGCCGAAAAGGGCAAAAATTGCAAGAATTATACCAGTATTTAAATATGGGGATAAAAATGATATGAGCAATTATCGTCCAATATCAATTTTGCCTACAATCTCTAAGGTCTTAGAGAAAGTAGTGTACAATAGGTTAAATGGCTACCTCGATAAACTAAATATTATTGCTTCATCACAATATGGTTTTAGGAAAAGAAGTACTACATGCATGGCTGTACTAGATCTGATTGAAAAGATCAATGATGCCATTGATAAAGGTGACTGTGGTATAGGTATATTTTTAGATTTATCTAAGGCATTTGATACTATTGATTTTTGACATATTATTGAATAAATTGCATCATTATAGAATCAGAGGACTAGCACTTAGCTGGTTTACAAGTTATTTATTTGGCAGACAGCAATATGTAAATATTAATGAACAAATTTCCATAAGAAAACCCATCAAATTTGGAGTCCCTCAGGGATCCATTTTGGGTCCTCTTCTCTTTATATTATATATTAATGACTTTGAAAATTCCACCATGGTTTTACACAAAGTCTTATTTGCTGATGACACTAATGTATTTATGTCACATAAAAGTCCAGTTGGACTGCAAGAAATAATAAATGGAGAGTTAAGAAATGTAGAAATTTGGTTTCAGTGTAATAAACTCTTACTTAATCTCTTAACATGAATAATTCATAATGTTCATTCCAACAAAAATCAAATGGAAAACAGGAAAGTTTGTCTTAAAATAAATGATCAAATTATTGAAAGAGTAAACACCACTAAATTCCTCTGTGTCTATATTGATGAATGTTTAAACTTCAAATGCCATATTGATCATCTAACAAAAAAAATTATCTAAATATGTTGGATTATTTTTGAAGTTAAGACATTTTCTCCCACACTCAGCACTTTTCACCTTATACAAAACTTTGTTTGAGCCCCATTTAAATTATTGTAATGTCATATGGTGTAACACTTCCCAGCCACTTGAAAAAACTAGATTTTACAGAAAAAAAATCATACGGGCATAAATGTGGTCTGAGCCCAATACCCCCACTCGTCCTTTATTTCGTCGTCTGGGTTTATTAAGGCTTACCGAATATAATGTCTTTCAGAATGCCTGCATGATATTCCAGGTTATACATAGGTTAAACTACCGTTTGTGTGTGCTTATTCCAATCAGTCATCCCCTGCACACTTATGACACAAGGAAAAAACACCTAATCACTGGCAAAAAAACGACGGTTGAAGTGTACGAGCTTGAGTATAGTTTGTAGGGAAACGCAGATTTGGAACGAGCTTGAGGAAAACTTGAAAGTGTCGTATTCTGTCTCCATCTTCAAGAAAAGTCTCAAGGAAAAATTGCTTGTTGATTATTTTTTAAATGCTATAGTTTGTGCTGGGACCGTCTGTTTGTAGTATTTGTCTATGTTAGTCTAAGTATGTCTAAATCTGGTCTAAGTATCTGTATTTTGTTGTATTCTGTATTGTTTATTTTTGTGTCTATGGTAAAGTGTAGGGTAAAGAGTTTTGGATTGTATATTATTTGTTGTTTATTGTTATCGGGCCCCCTCCCCCGAAAAGCCTTTAAGTAGCTTATTTGGGGTTCCCCATTTCACGCGGCTCATATATGATCATTGTACCTTATTAAATTGTGTTTAATGATACAGTGATGACGTGTGAAATAAACGTGTAAACGTCTGAACTCAGAGGTGACAGTTTGAGGGAGGCATTTGATGAAGTAGTTACTGAGGAGTGGAAATTGGACATTGCAAAACTAACAGGCATCACAACAGACAATGCATCCAACAACAAAAAGGCCTTTAAAGATGACTATGGATCCCTTGCTTTGGCCACAACTTGCACCTGACCGTTAACAAAGCCATCAACATCTACAGGGTATCTGCAGCACTGTCAAGGCTGCACAGAACCATATCTGCCTTCACCAGGTCATCAAAGCTCAAAACAAAACAAAAACCTTGGACTCCCAGAACACAATTTGATACACGATGCACCCACCCGTTGGAATTCCTCATATGATATGGTGGAGAGATTTTTGGAGCAGCAGCAAGCTCTGTGTGCAGTCCTGGCAGAGGACAGAAAAAGAATGGCACCTGATGCCAAAAGACAATGACCTTACAATCCTAGAAACACTAAAAGAAGTAATTGAGCCACTGAGTCCTTTTACAGATGCACTCAGTGGTGAGAAGCACACTACTCTATCCTCTGTTTTACCGCAGATATGGAAGATGCTCTCTTGTCTCAGTGATGAGGAGGATGACTCTCTACTTACTGGAGAGATGAAGAGAGTAGTAAGGAAAAACATCAACCAACGTTATGAGGATAGGGAGGTGCAGCTTCTGCTAAACACTGCCACCTACCTAGATCCAAGATTTAAAGGACACTTTTGTTGCACTGGAGGATGACGTGAAGGAAAGTCTCCTGGAGCAAGTGGGGAATGCCGATGATGGAGCTGGTACATCTGAAACCCCCATGGCAACAGGAGCAGAGGCCTCGAGCCAAAGCAGGCCATCAAAAAAGTCAAAGACTGATTTGAAGCATCTGCTTTCAGCCATTCAAGGAGAGAAGAAGGGCAGTGATGTCACATCATCTCAAGCAGGTCTCGCCACACAAAATAAGTTAAATGGTGAGTTCCTGGTATATAGGGTTAGGGTTAGCTGCACACCTGCAACCCATCCACTAATCAAGACTGCACCATAGCAACCACTCACTGCTGGCCAGATCCTTGTCTTAGGCCGGTTACACACTGGATGTGTCGCGCGAGCGTGGCGTTTCTGTTGCATCTCAGAAGCGTGGCCGCTGCGTGGATTTTTCTGTGTCCTACACACCAGAAGCGTGTGTGACGCGGCGCTGCTGCTGCTAGGTACAGGGAGGGCTGATCTCGGGACATAGCGCCGACACATTCAAAGTCTGAAAAATGGGTAAGTGGGCTGTCTGTTTATAACAACTTTGTGTAGCTGGACCGTCACTCAGAACACACACTACGTTGTTATTGTAGCCTGTTCTACCCTTTATATATAGGCTTGTTCCACGTATGGAGAGAGAGTTGTTAAACTTAAAATAAATATATAGCCTACTGATTTGATTAAAGTAAGACAACGTCGGCAGTATTGACTGCAAAATATGTTACAGAATATTTCCTTCTGTATATTTGAAAATCTTTTCAATCAATCTACATTGATGTCAAAACCTAGAGACTTTCAAACAACAAGATGTCATTTATTAATATGCATTCGTGTCTAAATGACATCCATCCATCCATCCATCTTCTTCCGCTTATCCGGTAACGGGTCGCGGGGGTAGCAGCTCCAGCAGGGGACCCCAAACTTCCCTTTCCCGAGCCACATTAACCAGCTCCGACTGGGGGATCCCGAGGCGTTCCCAGGCCAGGTTGGAGATATAATCCCTCCACCTAGTCCTGGGTCTTCCCCGAGGCCTCCTCCCAGCTGGACGTGCCTGGAAAACCTCCCTAGGGAGGCGCCCAGGGGGCATCCTTACCAGATACCCAAACCACCTCAAGTGGCTCCTTTCGACGCGAAGGAGCAGCGGCTCTACTCCGAGCTCCTCACGGATGACTGAGCTTCTCACCCTATCTCTAAGGGAGACGCCAGCCACCCTCCTGAGGAAACCCATTTCGGCCGCTTGTACCCTTGCAGTTTGGTGAGCTGGGGATCTCATCGCTGCTTTTTGCAGATGATGTGGTCCTGATGGCATTGTCGGCCACACCTGTAGGTGGCACTGTAACGAGAAGCTCAAGCCCATGTTAGCCAATCACAATCCCGAAAATAGCAACAACAGCAACGAATCACTTCCTCTTTCTCTCTCTCGGCTGCCTAAACCTCCGTTTGTCTGTTTACATGCAAACGTGCAAACAAAGTTTTCCAAAATCTCCACTTTGGCCGGAGTTTTTAGAAATAATCGTTTTCTGTGATAAAAACAGGGTTTTCGTGTAAATGAGAGGCCAAACCGCAGGAAAATATCTGCGTCTTCCCTTCGTGTAAACGGGGCCTTAGCTGCTGCTGTCGTGGGTGGGCTTACGGTTCCGTGAGACGTGAGAAGAACGGGACGGTTGGGTTTAGGAAAAGAAGAAAGGGACTTTAAGAAACGTGACATGCAGGACACGAACCCCGGTCTCCTGGGTGAAAGTCCTGTGTGAGGTATCATTGAGGCCCTAACAATAATAATTCCTTTAGTTCCAATAGGGCCATCGCCGCGGTCGGCGCTCGGGCCCTAATAACTTATAACAATAACTTATTTCACCAGTAAATTCCTGTTAAACGACAAAAACAACCACTGGATGGGAAAAGGGTATTTTACAATAACTTTGAATGCAGCACGAGTCTGGCGAGGCGAGTTTCAAGTGAACGTAACATCTGTGTTGTTTTTCCGACAACAGCAGCTGCACACCGTCATACGTTCCTCTACAGTGAAATACATACACACTTTTACACCGTTTAGCTGTCAGCATTTTTACTGTGTTTACTCCAGCTGCTAGCTAACGGTAGGCTTACGTTACCTGCTGCCAAGTGTAGTGTTAACTAGCGTGACATGCGGCTATGTTTAGGTTGCGTCCGTTTTTGTAGCAGCAGACAGAGAAGCGCAGGCATTTCAGTGGCACCAAAATCCACGTTGCAATTTGGTCTGGTAGATAACAGTCGTTAAGGCACCGGTGCCGTATTAGCAGGACCCCCCCCCAAAAATAAAAACTCTTAGGATCTACACGATTCACTTACATGACATTTTTCCATTCGTGTCTCTCCCGTGCTTCATCGGTGGGATGGCCTAAGACACGAGGAAAGACAGAAAATGGAGGAACCGGGGATGCTATTTAAGGGAAAGTGAGACACAGCTTCTGTGTAGCTGTTCTGGTGTCTGTGTTTGATTGCAGGAGTGGAGCCAGGTGTGGCGGCAGTCAGGAGTCCAGCTGCACGTCGTCAGCAATCAGCCTCTGATTATTACACCTGGTTTCTCCTGCAACTCAGCGTCAGATCTCAAAACTTTGCTCTCAGTCTCGTTCTTGCAATACTGTTCTGAGAGAGGAATATCCAGATTTATCATTGCTCTTGGGGACTTGAACAGTGCAAACCTCAGCAAAATCTCAGTTATCAGTCAGTACATTAAACAGCTCATACAAGGTGAAAGAGCATTGAACCTTTAATATTACAGAAGTACACATGGAGGTGCTGTGGCTTAGTTGGTTAAAGTGCCTGTCTAGTAAACAGGAGATCCTGGGTTCAAATCCCAGCAGCACCTTGTTGTTGCAGAGATTACCTCTGTTTGCATTCCATCTGCATGTTTACCCAATCCCCATGCTGCACAGTATGGTACAAGAAGCAAATGAAAAAGTTAACACAAAGGACTGTTTACCCTGGCATAATTTTGTTGTAAATGAATTCAACCCAAGTGCTCTTTGGCGATGTGGTTGATTACGTTACTGTTGATCATCTGTCCATCATCGTATAAAGCCCGCACTGACAATTTGATTGGTCCAAACAGCTCTGGTTTCGAGCATAGTTGCTGCACGACGAATCAAGTCCAGATTGAACTTCCCGACTTCAAATGTTGTGGGCGGGTCTAAGTTCGGCTGGCATCCAGGCTAGATCGGGCCAGTCACATCATACAAATTAACACGGATTAATAGCGTGTGGGTGAAATAATGCACAATTGACAAGGAAAATATTAACGTTTTAATTTAGCCATAGATGTAGTAAATGTAGATTTAGACATAAAAACTTTGTTTGAAAGTGCGTCTGAGAGACGCTCGAGAAACATCAGCAACTTCATTAGGACTATTTCACAAGTGAAAGGTCTAGTTCTGTTTGTCGCTGTCAAGTTTATAACTTCGCTGGTTTTTGCTGCATAAATGTCCGACAATATCAGCTGCAGTGACATTTCTGCGTGCATGGTCAACTGCTAGAGAAGAGTTTCTGTGTCGGGCTACTTTCAGTAGACCACGCTTTAGCTAAGAGCTGATCTGGACCCCTGCTGAGAGATGCAGTAGAGTGGTCGCTCCTAGGGGTGGTGTTGTCACAGCACTTCACACTTAAGGGAGACTGAGTTGGGTGGCAGTTCCTTGGGATTTAAGAAGCTGGGGTTGCATGGATTGGCTCTTTCATTTCTTAAGAAGTCCAGTTTATGGGATACCAACAGACACATTAACTTCCTAATCCAATACATTTTTAACACATCAAAATCATATTCAAGACATTTTAAAGCCTAACATTCTAATTATTATATTTTAAATTTTAAGGACCCAGAGTATTACATCGTATACCACGTTAAGAGACTTAATTTATTTTCATTGTTTAAACCTGACTGAGGTTCTCTGCTCTCCTTAGACTAGAGGTCCACTTCACACAGCTAAATGGTTTCTCTTCTGTGTGGGTTCTCATGTGTCTATGTAAAGTACTACTCGCTGTAAAAGCTTTCTTACAGACGGCGCAGCTAAATGGTCTCTCTCCAGTGTGGATTCTCACGTGTTGCCGTAACCGTCCACTCATTGTAAACGTTTTCTTACAGAATGGGCAGCTAAATGGTTTCTCTCCAGTGTGGAGTATCATGTGTTTCTGTAAATGGCCATTCTGTATAAAAGCTTTCTTACAGACAGAGCAGCTAAATGGTCTCTCTCCAGTGTGGATTCTCATGTGTGCCTTTAGATGTCCTCTCTCTGTAAAAGCTTTCTTACAGACTGAGCAACTAAATGGTCTCTCTCCTGTGTGGGTTCTCATGTGTGTCACTAAATGTCCTCTCTCTGTAAAAGCTTTCTTACAGACTGAGCAGCTAAATGGTTTCTCTCCTGTGTGAATTCTCATGTGTTTCTGTAAATTTCCACTTCTTATAAAAGCTTTCTTACAGACTGAGCAGCTAAATGATCTCTTTCCTGTATGAGAGCTCATGTGTCGCTTCAGATGTCCACTGGTGCCAAATCTTTTCTCATACTCCTTCTCAACTGTAGTACATGAATTACTGACAAGGACTTCATTGTTATTCAGAGAGTTTAAAAAGTCTCCATTCTCGTCGTCAGTTAGTAATTTTAAATGTGTATCTGGATCTGAGTTCATGGCTGGCTCTGGTCCACCACAGTCCTCTCCATCAGCTTCTGTTTTCATCTGTTCAGTTTGTCTTTGATGAAGCTGTGGGAACTGAGGTTTCTCTTCATCATCTTCACTCTTCACAGGGACAGGAGTGAATGTGAACTTGGTGATATCAGCCTCCTCCAGCCCTTGAAGCTGCTCTTCATCCTGACTGATCTGGAGTTCCTCCTGTTCCTCTTTAATGTGTGGGGGCTTTGTGTCCTCCTGGTCCAGACTGGAGCTCCACTCCTGCTGATGTTCTTCACCAACAATCACTTTCTGGACATCTGAAGGTAAAGCTATAACACAAACAAACAACCAATAATGTGAATATTAACAAATACGTACAAAAAAGCCTACTGGAACCATATCCTAAACCCAACAGGAAGTCCGCCAATTTGAATTGAAAGTTTGAAATTAGTACATTTTTTGCAATTTCCACACCTCGTACTTTAACAACTCCTCCTAGAGATTTCAAACTTCAAATTTGGTCCATGCCATCTTAAGACCTGAAAGATGAAAATTCATCGAAAGCTTGAATTTTCATCACAGGGCCTAGCCGTGGCAGGGGTGGCCATTTTGTGAGATGCACCATCGAAACAGGAAGCGGTTGTAACTCAAGTATATATTGTTCAATCAAGTATATCTTGTTCAATCTGCTCCACATTTCATCTGATCAACTTTAAATTTGGTCTGTACCATCTCAAAACCTTAACAATGACAAAGTTCCTAAAAGCTTGAGTTTTCGTCGAACGGTGTAGTTGTGGCTGCCATTTTGAGCACTGATTGATGAACGAGGACGTTTTTGTATCTTACGTGTACATTGTCCAATCTGCCCGCAATTTCTCATGATTGACAGGGGTCCAGTCTTGAGATACCTAAATGTCAATTTTGACTAATAGTCATAACCATGTCCCTATACATAGACCATGCCCCCTTTTGCAACACATTAACCGTTTGACGTAGAGTCTTGTGTGAGGTATCATTGAACTCAGTAGACATAACCCTTTTTAAGACTCCACGGAAACCCTGTACCATGCCATAGTTGAAAGCATTCTGCGGTACACCATCTCAGCCTGGTTTGGCAACCTCAGTGTGCTGTTGAAAGCCCAGATTATTGGTATAAATGGTTATTGGTTGCATTCATTTGGGTATCTGGACTGCATACAAGTCCACAAACAGTGAAAAAAAGACAACCCAGTCAGTTTTTTGTGGGCTGCCTAAAGTGATGTCATTATCTGTATCTGTTCAACCACCATAATTATCTGTCTCTGTATATTTCCACATCCTATGGTATATGATTTTTAACTAAACTAAGTTTTATGAACAGTCTGAACCACAGTCCCCTTTAACTGAAATATTGTCAAAAAAGATTGTTTGCATTGGAAATAAACTATTTACAGTTAAGATATATATATATATATATATATATATATATAAAAATAGCCTTTCCTGAAATATTAAAATACAATAATGCAGAGTTCATTTCTATTTCTCATTCGTAACTTGCAGATCCTATCTTAACTGTTTGGTAACCATGGTAATTAGGGGTTGGACCTGATTTAGGAAAAAACGTCTTTACAGATGAAGAGTTGCTAAGTCAATGTGTCATCCTAACTTAAGATAGGAAAAGTGTATTCCACAAGCATTCTAAGCATTCATCTTAAACAACCTCCTAACTTTAGGATAACCGCTGACCTGTCCTAACTCTTTTTTTGCGTGCGTGGTTCTCACAACTAACTGCTAGCGAGCGTCAGCAGTGTCGGTGTGAGAGTAACTTAGCATACGAGTGAATGAACTGCGAGAGAAGTGAGAGGAAAAAGAGTCAGAAAAGACGTTGTAAAGCAAGCCTCTAGTCAACAACAAACAACAAGCTTCTCAAGAAACGGTGGCTTCATCTTCTTTATTCTGCTGGCAAAGTTAAAAGGTGTTATCCCCAAAAGCATCGGCCCTGGTGGGAACTTCTCCCCTGTGCTCCCGGACTGCGGTCTGGAAGCCCGAAAACAGGAACGGTGTAACACAGGGTATCACAGGGTACACAGGGCAGGGCCCTGTCCTTTTTTCACTAGGAGCACAGTGGCCCCCAACTGAACATTTTAGGGCCGCAACCAGAAAATGTAGGGGCACACACTGTAAACCAAATATTCACATTTCTAATGATTCCCACTGTATTACTAATAAATCCTTTGATAATAGATGCAGAAATTACAATGTGCTGGTTCAAATTCAGTGTCACATTTTATTGTGCACCTTTGAAGATGCAACATAGAAGGTAAACGACAGCTCCATTAGTACATATTAGCACCATTAATTAAAAAAAAATAAATAAAAAAAAATATATATATATATATATATATATAATATAAACTTAGCACAAAAAGTAAGGAAATTTGTGTTTGGTAGATTATTACTCTGTGGTAACAATGCTTTTTGGCAATAAATCTTATACCGTTGGAAAGCCTGTTTAGTTCCCTTTCAAATGGTGCCCCATTTGTAAGGAACATGCATTTATGGATGAGCAGCAGCGCTGAGTATGTGTGTTGCGCCCATGAAAAATTTGCCAAATCTTCTCTGCCAATGCCAAACAGCTTATTCTGCCATTGACTCATTTGGTGTTTGGTGGATTGGATGATTTAAGTTTGAAGAAACAAGACATATTGGCAATTTAACAATTTATTCGTTTCACAAACAGGAGCCTCAGTAGCGTGTGAAAGAACCACACACAGCCACAACAGCCTGGCACCTCCTCCTCATGCTGGTCACACACTGCTGTGGGATGGCATCCCATTCTTCAACCAGCATTTATCGCAAGTCAGCCATCGTGGTTGTGTTGGTCAATCTGGCACGAACAGCATGCCCACGCTGATCCCACAAGTGTTCAATGGGGTTGAGGGCAGGACAGTGTGGGATGCCATCCCACAGCAGTGTGTGACCGGACTGGTGACCAGCATGAGGAGGAGGTGCCAGGCTGTTGCCAATATGTCTTGTTTTTTTAAAACTTCAATCATCCAATCCACCAAACGAGTCAATGGCAACGATCAACGCTCTCTCACGCAATCAACGCTGCTACTCATCCCACAAATGCATGTTTTTTTTTTTATATATATATATATATATATATATATATATATATATATATATATATATATATATATATATAAATTAAAAAGGAGCACAAAACGACAGTTGGCGAAATTAAAGAACGGCTTGTTTATTGCTAAGGCCACAGGGTCAAAATAAGATGATTTATTAAAAATGTAATAATAACTTATTTCACCATTAAAATTCCTGTTAAAGCCAAGACACACCAAGCCGATAATCGGCCGTCGGACAGTCTGGCGAGGTCAGTGACTCGAGTCTGTTCGGTGTGTTCCGTGCCACCGTCTGTCCGAGGGGCCGCCGGCCTTCATTTTGGCCGATTTGACATGTATAATCGGCGGGGCGGGCACTGCCGGCAGTCGGACTCAAATGACCCATCTGATTGGTGACTAGAGTCTCTCAAAATCTGATGAAAATCTTTTAAACTGACCTTTGTTGATCTGAAATGAAGACAGATTAGGCAACTGCATGGCCTATTTCCCGCTTAAAATGTTTTCAGAAACACGTTTCGGTGAACTATTTTAGTACAATATGAGATCGTATTCTGAACAAGCCGCCATGACAGTCTGTCTTTGAATTTTCCGGAGAAACCAGACCCACATGACGCATTCGTCCAATCAGCTGCCGTTTTTCATTTTTGGGCAACAACACAGATTAGCGCTGCCTGCTGTTATGGAGACGTATTACATCTCGTCGCTTTGGTGTGTTCCGAGGCACTTTTTTGACCAACTTGGGGAGACTGATCAGTCCAACTGCAGAGGGTCGGCCGTCTGGTAGGTGTGTCTGGGCCTTTAAACGACAAAAACAACCACTGGATGGGAAAAGGGTATTTTACAAGACAGACAACGGCAGCAGCAGACTGTTGAATATCCCGGTGTTGGAATCCTCTACAGTGAAATACAGACAAACATTTACACCGTTTAGCTGTCAGCATTTTAACCGTGTTTAATCCAGCTGCTAGCTAACGGTAGGCAACGTTACCTGCTGCTAAGTGTAGTGTTAACTAGTGTGACATGCAGCAATGTTTCGTTGCCTCTAACATCCTTTTCGGTCTGGTAGATGGCAGTCGTTAAGGCACCGGTGCCGTATTAGCACCGGGTCTCGGTACCCAACCCTAGCCGTGTTAAATTTCAACATAATCTCTGCCTCTTGTCTTCTTCTAAAAGTTGCTTTTTCATTTATTAACATGTCACGGCATACTCGATGCTTGAGGCTAAGATTGTGTTTAACTAGTGTATTGTGTTTAAACTGCAAAGTGCCTGCACTGTCGGCAAACTTCGTGTTCCCCGCAGTTCTGGGGTAGCGATTGCAACATTCGCAGTTCATGGACTTCATCTCCATACAGTACCTCAACCAGCTGAATTCTCGCAGCCAGTCTTCCCGAAAATGGTGGGTTCGGGCCTTTGTTGCCACACAAACCTCTGACTCTGAATCATCATTCGACTGTGACACTGTAGACTCTGGCACTAGCCGCAGGTCGGAAGAACGAGTCAATAGTTCGCTTGCTCATTGTTTAGATGCACGTAGCAGGTTGTGGTATCTGGCTCCTTCCCACAGACGTTTACGCACGCTTGATTATCTCTAGGACCCTACCCCTCCACACATTAGCCACTTACAGTGGCCATTCCCTATCCTTCTCACACTCATTGGCCTGCCACAGATTCCGGATTCATTGACGCGCCTCTTCCACGTTTAACGTGGGGGGAAAAAAAGGGGGGGCAAATTTACTGGTCGCACATGCGCGACTGGATGTAAAATTCAGTCGCACACTCTTAATTTTTGGTCGCAAAATGCGACCATTTGGTCGCAGTCTGGAGCCCTGCAGGGGATCAATAAAGTATTCTGATCGTTCAAAAAAAAATGTTGATACTGGTACCGATGCCACTACCGTGTCTAGGGATTCAACGATTATAACTTTTGTTGGTATGATTATAGTCTGAAGAATAATCACAAATGCAATTAATTTTAGTACTAATGTATGAAATCACATGAACACTAGATTTTAAGGGGTTACTTGATGCTGCCTTTTGAAACTGAAATAACAAAACAGTCTTGAATGTTTCAAAAATAATATGATCAGTCTTCAACCTTTTTACTCAAATGAATCTGAAAAGATTAAAGACTAGAGGTATATCAGTCACACCACTTACAAAGACAGTGCTGTCCTTCTTAAGAAGAAGTTGGCCCTTTTAGTTCTCGAAACGGCCCGGCTAGCTGGTGTGTCTCAAAGTTGGAGGAGCTGCTAGACAAGATGTGCCTGTCATGGGGAGATTCTCAGCACGTAGCCAAGGATTAAATGTGATGGAGACATCTCCTTGCAGCCTAATGTCCCATAGGGGATGAAGAGGAGTAAGTAAGTAATGTGGTGTTTGCTTACTTGATGGAACGCTTAAAACTGCTTAAAAAGTTATCCCACCACGGGACGCCATTGTACCTCACTGACCGGCTTCCGATTTCATGTGTGTAGCGCGTGTGCGTTTATGCTAGGTTTAACAAGAACACTGTACATAACGTGCAGTGTAGTAACGCTCAATGAAGCGGGGCTTTTACAATTAGCTAACTGTGACGTTTTAAAGCGCGGTGAATAGTGAAATCCGTTTATCGCTGAATCCCTTACTGTGACTTTGATGCTGGTTTCTGAGAGATATTTCTTACGATATCAATTTTATAAAATCCACAACAAAAATAAATAAATTACAACATTAGCCATCAGCCAATCACCAGCATTATTGACAACCTCAATGGTGGGTGCACCAGCTACCAAACCCTCAACCATAACGTTATGTTAAATCACATAGTTGTATTGCTTATTACCAGTGTTAGACAGGCTATTGTAAAGTTTAGTGAGTTAAGCTACCAGTTCTACAATAAATTAAGCGTCATTACTCTGAAGCTAATGTTAGCCCATAAGCTAACGTTACAGCAACATGACAAAAGTAGTTTACTCCTTCGTAGCTATTTATACAGCTGGGCGAACAGAAAAGAATCATAAATGTCGCAGTCTGGAGGTCTGGTCTCAGCTAAAAAAATAAAACGCTCGCCCAAAACTGCACTCGTGCTTCCACCTGGGTGTTTTTCATAAAGAGTGTGTCTTGTATTTCCAGCTGGGAAAAATGCTTTGGTTGACAGGCGGCCTTATGAAAATAAAAGCAGCAATTGTCCGACCAATGAGAATTTGGTCGTATAAGAGCATGTTGACCAACTCATTGACCAACCGACCTGGGGAGGTCAGCCCTTCTCAGAGACTAACTGCATTATATTCCATAATATTTAGGCCTGTCACGATAACAAATTTCGCTGGATGATAAATTGTCCCAGAAATGATTGCAATAAACGATAATGTTGTCGTTCTGAGACCATTTTCATCTAATATAATGATGCTGGAATAATAATGCAGGTACACCTTTTCAAAGATCAATACACTTTTATTTCTAAAGAATATTTAACACCGGAACTGGAAGACATTTTGTCCAGGAACTTGCAGGTGCCTTGGTGGAAGAGTGGGGTAACATCTCACAGCAAGAACTGGCAAACCTGGTACAGTCCATGAGGAGGAGATGTACTGCAGTAATTAATGCACCTGATCTGGCCACACCAGATACTGACTGTGACTTTTGATTTTGACCATCCTTTGTTCAGGGACACATTTTTCCATTTCTGTTAGTCACATATCTGTGAAACGTTGTTCAGTTTAGTTCTTAGTAGTTGAATTTTTTTATGTTCATACAAAGTTATACGCATGTTAAGTTGGCTGAAAATTAAAGCAGTTGAAAGTGAGAGGATGTTTCTTTTTTTGCTGAGTGTATACTTTATAAATTATATATATCTATATGGCTATCTGCCACATGGCGAGTAAATGTACCAAAATAGTTCTGTTTTTCAGTCTTCATTTTGGCGAAGGTGCAGCTACTTTCTTTTGCAGGTCGGAGCTTCGCGGGGGCGGACAGACAGACAGACAGACACACACGCCAGCCACCACGTCACTTCTGTTTACTGATAGCTATCGTTTACCTCATGCTAATTAATTAGCTAGTAAGTGGTGATTTTTGGCTGCCAGCCTTCCAAAAGAAGGCACAATGAAACTAAATAACGAATCATTAACCGTTGACCGACAAGCAGGTAACGGAGTCTCAGTTCACCGTCTGGGAGCCTCTGACACATTTCCTGCACTCCGTGTCCGCGGACAGCTATAGGCTTGTACCGGTTAATGTTCTGTGCATTGTCGGACACACGCTGCCACTTTCCTGAAACCGCTTGCAAGACTGACAAGTCCACAGAGGCGTGTATGTTCGAGCCTGTCTCCACCTGCAGGTTGTCAACTGTGTGCTTTGGAATTACATTACATGTCATTTTATGAATGAAAGGGAGAAAGCAGGACGCCGAGTAACACGGCAGATATCGCCCATATACTTTTTTTTTGATGGCGCCTTAACTGCAAAGTGCTGCAGGAAACCCTCCTCCAACTCGTTTTCTCTCTCTCTCCGCCAGGAGTCCCGCCTCCCCACACAAAGACCATGAGACTCACAAGAGGGTTCACTCCTCGTTACGCTAAGGAACCGAGAGTGGTCATCCAGTCTCTTTGGTAGAGAGAGAGAGAGAAAAGTAAAACAAACAAGCATGCAAATGGAAATTATCGCAGGCGGAAAAAATTAAGCAAATTTTTTTTATCGTGCAATTAATTGATTTGACTATCGCGACAGTCCTAATTATATTAATATTTTTTTTTCATTTTTAACTGTCACCTGGCGCCTGAATATTATGTTGTCCTCATGCCAATTTTGTGGAAATATATATTGGTTTAAGTGTTTTCCCCACCATTGTTTCGGGGGGGGGGGCAGGCTTTAGACTTTAGTCGCGCAACCTTGCCCCCATTTTCACCTGTTGCTGAGTAATGTACATTAACACCCCATGGTCTCGCGCATGTAGCATACCTGTAGCAAGCTCCTTCGTAGTAACTAGCGGTAAAAAACATCGAAGAAACATCTCCGTGCTACAAAGCGGCGGTTAGCTAGTTGTTTAAGCCGCTACAGACCTCCGTCACAGCTCGGTCGTATCAGCGGCATTTAGTAGATGTGTTGAGCCGCAACAGAGTTCCTCGACACCGGCTCCGGTGCGCCATCAGGTCAGCAGTAGTTGGTGGTTAGACTGTGAGCCGGGTACAGAGCACAGCGAGTGGAGATTACGGTTAAGTAAGGAATGAAATGACTAGTTAAGAAAAGTATTAATGTTAGTCCCTGTCGCTGCCATGCTCAGGCATGCAAACAGGTCAGGGGTAAAAATGGTGAGAAGGACTCACGACCCTCTAGGGTATGCGCATCAAGCCGTGGACTCTACAGTGCATGTCTCCTAGCATGTCTGTGTGGGAGCGCATACAGCGGGGGTGAGGTTTCTTAGTGGTGTTTATCTGGGGTGGCATAGGAAGTATTATGTAAAAATGTCTTTGGTTCATTATAAAACTGTGGCTGGACCCCCCCCCCCCCCCCCCCCTTAGGCCTGCACGATATTGGAAAAAACTTACATTGCGATATTTTTTCCCCCTGTGATATATATTGCAATATGAAAAAAAGACTAATTTTTACAAGAGGACATAAATAGCCCTATTTAGAAATACTAACTCATTTTCAACTACTGAGGTGATTTTGTAGGGGAGTGCATCTACAAAGAAAATAAAAAAGGAAATTTTCTTATGTGAACCAGTCTTTGTTGAACTTTAATGCTTTACAAAAAACAAAGCAAGTAAGCGCTGTGATTACTCTTCTGAAGTGATTTTAGAGAGGGAAATTAGGAAGAAATACACTGGTTGACTGACATGACACCATTGTATTCATATAATATCAATCCAGGCTAAAGTGAATGATATTAATAATGCATGCGTGTTGCTTCCTCTAAATTTCAGGTTGTGGTCGACTAGCGGGGCCTGCTTTGGTTGTTTGATAAATTGATTAAAATTGATCATGATTGTTGGTTTGCTGTGCATGCAGAACCTGCATGTCACACTCTTGCAACAAACTGTATATCCAAGAGCACTTAAATCAGTGTAAATTACGTTATATCAGAAACAGACTGCTGTTGTGGATTAGTGTTACGTTTCCAGCGTCGCGGATCCGAACCGTAACGTTAGTTGGGACAGACGCCTTGTTTCTTTAGGCTAACTATATTAGCTTTAGCCTGGCTGGTAGCAGCTTTCTGCGGTGAAAAATGGCCGGGAGATGTCGTGATTACGTTGCATTAATCAGGTGATTTAGTTTGTCTTTGCAGTGAACATAAAACACGGACTACTGTAGCTTCACTACCCATGGAAAAGCATGTGCATCACTGTGTCAGCGGCAGCTGCCGCTTATGGTACTTTTCTACACACAGGAGAGCCTCACTTCCCATAACAACCCCCACCTTCTAGTGGATCATGCAAAGGCAGAGCTTACTGAAAGGTCATGTTGTATTATGTGGTACCCTGCTACAAATGCTAAGTTGAAATCAATGCAACAAAAACATATACTTCAAACTATTGTTTTGACTCAAACTGCAGGTGCAGGTGCATTTTCAGTTACATAGTTGACCTAAGTTTAGGTCTATTTGCTTTATCCAAGAGCTTGACAATAGACTGAATTTTGGTGAATATTTTTTAGAGAAAATTTAGTCCTTATTCTATATAAGTTGTTGTTTCAGGAAACCATGGCATGTAGTAAGTAGCAGTGAGAGTTTAGGGAGGACTACAGCAATCTGAATGAGAAAAACAAATTTCATTGAATTTTGGTGAATATTTTTCTGAGAAAATTGAGCCCTGCTTCCAAGTTGTTGTTTTAGGAAACCATGGTCTGTAGTAAGTAGCAGTGAGTGACTGGGAAGTATTAAGGCAATCAGAATGAGAAAAAGTTATTCCATTGATTTTTGGTGAATATTTTAAACTTTTAATTGCATACTGTTTCACTATCATGCGACATATGAGAAAAATATGACCTGTAGTAAGTAGAGGCTTACCATTGGCAGCTACTACAGCAATCAGAATGAGAAAAATATAATTTAATTGATTTTTGGTGAATATTTTAAACATTTCATTGCATACTGTTTCACTATCATGTGACATATGAGGAAAATATGACCTGTAGTAAGTAGAGGCTTACCATTGGCAACTACTACAGCAATCAGAATGAGAAAAGTCCCTTTTATTGAATTTTGGTGAATATGTTTCTGAGAAAATTGTTTGCCAATCTACCAAAACGGTAATTTGTCGACGGTCCCTTAGACAGAATCTAGCGACAGAACAGATGATGAAGTGCTATGAAGCTTTGTGTCGGATACAAATCTCTAGCGATAGTAATTGTAGTTGTTTTCTCTTGATACTCTGTAATAATGTCAACCTTCTTTGACCTGAATTGCGTGGTCGATCTCGAACGAAGGGGAAGTTAAAGTTAAAGTCGAATATGAAGTGAATATCAAACGTCCAGCCAACTTCACCGCGCTAGGCAGATCCTGTATGAGGCTGTAATACAGTACATTGCCAGCGATTCAACGGCATTCTGCAGGCTGCTAATTCTTGATAACAGACCGTTGATAAGAATAACGTTGCTATGCATAGCAGAGCGTCGCCACGGACGAAGTGTGGTTAATTTATCAGCTGTGGCAAAAAGTGGAGCACCTCCTGTCCTCCAATTCAGGCATTGACAGCAGATATTACTTATTAATGTACTTTTTTCAGTTATGACTGACTTTCGAACTAGATAAAAATGCAAGTTACATGGCATTATAAACAGAGGAAGCTCATACAACAATGAATGTCACGGAACAGGGTAACGTTAAACATAAGTAATAAAAAAACCTATAAGAATATTTAACATTGTAAACGTCTCCCACCTCTCCGCTGGCCAGCTGACAGTTTCCTCTCAGAGTTCATGTTGAAGTGTCTCTCCTCGACTTCTCCCCGACCTGCGTTTGATAGAAACACGAAGCTCACAACATATCCAATAACACACGTTAGCAGGAGCTAGCTGCGGCTAACGTTAGCTTAGCGCGCGGACTCCCCGCAACAACAGCAGTAAACGCGTTTCCGGTCAGAGAAAGAAAACAGACCTGCTCTTTGTAGCTTCGCTTCAAGTTTTAAAACCTCATACAGCAGTTTGTGATGTTTCTCTCTGGAAGGACACCAAACACTGGCGCGTTTTACTCCGCCGTCCACATCACGAGGTAAAATACAAACAATGGGACGGAGGTCGTAGCATCTTCCGTGACCCGGAAACACAAACACAACTTCCGCTACACTCCAATCTCTTCAGAATAAAACAGTGTTTTAAGAGTCGATTTTACCCACTGTCCTTTAATAAGATCAGATTAGATCAGTGGTTGAATGTAACTTAGTACATTTGCTCATGTACTGTACTTTTAAGGTATTATCATACTTTATACTTCAAATGAATTGTACTTTTTGACTTGGAATGACTGCACAGCACAGATTCCGGCAGTACTAAATGAGGTCTCTCTGTTCTCTAAAGCGTCTTGTTGACATTAAAATATGAAAAGATGTGAAAGATGTACATCTGATTATTGTGTATAACAAACCTCTAACTTTGAAGTTCAATATTTAAGGATCATAGTTCAAAGAATAAGAATAAAAGGGAAACATCTACTGTAATATAGAAAATGATATACCGTACAGGTGAATATTCTAAATAGATGGCTTCAGAGGGACTTATCCATCTTTGGATTTATTTTGCTTTCTGAGATGGAGAATTTATCTAGACGTATCTATCCAGCTTATTACTTGGATATCTGATAAATCCATCCATCCATCCATCGTCATCCGCATATCGGGGTCAGGTCGCAGGGGCAGCAGCTCCAGCAGGGGGCCCCAAAGAAAATTGGTGTCCTTAAAGGTTGGATTTTTCCTCATTTTTTTAATTAAGGCATTCAAATCAATTTCCAAAAGATGATTTTTCCCTTTAATTCTTATTCTTTGAACTATGATCCTTAAATATTGAACTTCAAAGTTAGAGGTTTATTATACACAATAATCAGATGTACATCTTTCACATTTTTTTCATATTTAAATGTCAACAAGACGCTGTCAAAAAGCCTAGAGATTCACATCTACTGAATATATTTGGGTTTTGGACTATTGGGACGGGCAAAATGGGCAATTTAAAGACCTCACTTTGGTGCTGTACACTTTTCTCTGTTTACTGGTGTTTTATAGACTCAATTATTTATTCCTTGAATAGATTTATCAACAATAATATATATAATGGTTAGTTGCAGCTGTAACTCTGTCCCCTCTGACAGACTCTGCTGCTGTTATCACGTCTACCGGAAATAATAAGAAGACACTGACAGCATTAATGTGATAGGAACATCTCAGCCTGCCGTGGTTGTCGTGGTGACATAACTACAGTATATTTGGTAATCCGTCAGCAGCTTCGTATCAGATCAGTTCCACAGAAATGCAGTTCAGAGAAGTTGACTCAAAGAAGGTCAATACCAGTGGTGGAATGTAACTTAGTACATTTACTCAAGTACTGTACGTAAGTACAAATGTTACAAAAGGTACTTTACTTGAGTCTATTATTTTCATGCAACTTTCTACTTCTACTCCGCTACATTTCATAAAGAAATATTGTTCTTTTTACTCCACTACATTCATCTGACAGCTTTAGTTACTATTTACTTTACACGTTACGCACGCAAAACACATGTACTTTATAAAATACAATGTTTCATTATAAATGAAAGCACCCAACAACGTGTAGGCCTACAATACAGCTGATATAATTAAACGACTAAACACGTAGTTGATTGACAGAACAGTTTGGATTGTTTCCAGTTTCTAAAATATGAGGATTTTTCTGCATTGAGTACTTTTACTTTTAATACTTTGAGTACATTTTCTCGATTAAACTTAAATACATACGTCAATAACACCCGCCGCCGCATGATCACGCAGACGAGTGTAAGGGCAGTCGGATTCTCCTCGCACAGCTGTTGTCTTTACCTACTTCCTTTTGAATTCTCCTTCACACCTTTCCTTGACCTCATGACGTACCATCGGGGTTAAGGAAGTAAGTAAAGGACATAGGAGGTAAATTGTAATGGTAAATCCATTACATGGTACCTGCTCGACTCGCCATGACTCTACTCGACTCGACGCACTGTGTGTCCATTTTCCATTGCAGATTTTAGTACCGCCTCAGCGTGGCTGGTCGTCTTATATAGTGGCGCTGCAGTAAACTGCCGTGACCTAATGTGACACACACACACACACAGAATGTCGAAGGTGTGTTGTTGTTGCCACAGCCAGAAGACACATTTTGTTTCAAAAAAAGCTGGAGGAGGCAAAAAAAACAAAAACACAGCTGGCTAAACCTGTTAGCAGGTACCAGGTACTTTTTTTTCGTAATGGAAAACCAAAAAAGGCGAGTAGAGTCGAGGTGAGTCGAGCAGGTACCATGTAATTGAAAAGTGCTTTTAGTTTAAGTCTTTAACTTAGACAGAAGTCATGAGGAGACATGCCATGTGTACGGTGTTGAGATGTATAATAACGTAACTTTCTGGATGGATCATACTATGGTTTTAAGCTGAAATTGTTAAAGGTCGGGGGCGACCTCTAGCTCACCCTGTAGTGTGAGCCCCATGCTCCATGTAGGCTGAGGCCTTGGCAGCGGCCGGGGTTCCAATCCGACCCGCGGCCCTTTGCTGCATGTCGTCCCTCCTCTCTCTCCCCTTTCCTGTCTTTACATTACATGTCATTTAGCTGACGCTTTTATCCAAAGCGACTTACAATTGCTATATATTTCAGAGGTTGCACGCCTCTGGAGCAACTAGGGGTTAAGTGTCTTGCTCAAGAACACATTGGTTGATGTATTGCAGTGGGAATCGAACCCAGGTCTCCCACACCAAAGGCATGTGTCATATCCACTGCGCCATCGCCACCCCTTCAAGCTATCCTGTCGATTAAAGGCCATAAAAAGCCCAAACAATTATCTTAAAAAATGTTAACGGTCCAATATGTAATATATTTACTGTAATAAATCCAAAAATGACCCCAATGCGTTGTTAGATATTAAGGAAGCATGCTAAATTGAAATACTATCTTTTCTGACAACAATGCTAATGCCAGCATTTTCTCCTTTTGAAATTTCCGTTCCATGACGGAATGTCTGTTTGTGTTTTGGCCTGTGTGTTGCTATCAACTGCCCAGTTTGACAGCCAGGCTGGGTTGCTAGATATACCTGTAAAATAGTAAATCCAACGCTACAGCTGTAACGTTAGTAGAGCCATGAAAGCAGCAAACAAACGAACAGGATCAACGGAGATAGATTCAACCCAACCTAAAAAAACCGGAATGTTTCTAACAGTTGGATGACCAGAGATGTAACAAACCCCGGGTAAATATTGGAGATGTATTTGAAAGATGAAGACAGCTTAGAGCCCAAAAGGACGCTGACTTGGCTAATTTCCTCCTGAACAGGCAAGCATTAGCTTTATGCTAATTTATCACGGCTAACGTTACAAGGGACGGGCATTTTATGTCATTTCAATGTTTGTGTACTCACATTGAATTATATAGCTAATGTACCCGAGTTGGTTACTCGCAAAAACAATTGAGACACAGCCAGTAAAGTGATCCCGGCTGGTCCTGGCTAACGCCGACATGCTAACCCTGCTAACAACTAACGTTACTGGAGGACCAGGCAAGCAGGCCATGGCTGTTTACAACGTGTAGCCTGTTCAGTGGCCGTAGCCGACAACGGTGAGTTATTTTAAGCCAAGAGAGGGGGGCTACCCTAATTCTAAGCCGAAAAAGTGGGTCTGTCAGTTGGGTACAGAGCTCCGCGTGAGCATGGGCTTTTATGACTGTCAATATAGCCAGCCTCTAACGTTAGCTACTTCGCTGTGCTGTGAAGTAATGTCTGGCTATGTGAGACAAGCGTCTAGCAACATTGTTGTGAATGCTGCGGTCTCAGCCTGGCAACCTCCGTGAACGACGACTCTCTCCAGTATTTAGAATTTGTACTGCGGTAACTATTTTAAACACTAGCTGTAAGTATTACACATTGCACCTTTAATATCCTAATGTTACATATAACTTTTGGGCTCTGGGAAATCAGGAATTAAGGTGCTTTAACCACTAAACTACAGCGCCTCCTACACTCTCATGTACCATCTTAAGTCTGTGTTAATGTAGTGTTTCTGTGTAAATTTAATATGCCAGAGAAAACTGCCTTTTCAATCATGTTTTGCCTTTTTCATTTGCTACCAGGGTAGCATAATGGGTAGCATAGAGAGCAGGTACACATGCTGATGGGATGCAAACAGAGGAAATCTCTGCAACAACAAGGTGCTGCTGGGATTTGAACCCAGGATCTCATGTTTACTAGCCAGGCACTTTAACCAACTAAGCCACAGCACCTCCTTGAGCACTTCTCTAATGTTAAGTCTTAATTTCTCTTTTACCTTGTATAAACTGTATCATACAGTATACTGACTGACTGGTATCTTCTTCCATTCACTATAACTGATATTTTGCTGAGGTTTGCACTGTTAAAGTCCCCAAGAACAATGAGCAGGGAGTCTGGATGTTAGAACGTGACATCATTCTCAAAAACCTCTTCTGAATTACTAGTAGGTAAGAAATGAAGGATACAGTGGCAAGAAAAAGCATGTGAACCTTTTTGAATTTCATGGTTTTCTGAATAAATTTATCATAAAATGTGATGTGATCTTCATCTAAGTCAAGGGTATTGACAAATATAATGTGTCTAAAATAATAACTTTTTTTGATCTTTCATGTCTTTATTGAGAACAACCAAAAAAATCTTTTATTTAGGGCCTCACATACAATATGTATCTAAATTTAGCTTACCATAGAATGTAACACTATTCTTTATGTTGGAGCGCCATCTACTGCATGACTCGTAAATCACAGAAACAATTCCTGCACACATTAGCCATGCTCTGTTTTAAAAGTTTAACGCCAACTCCTGTCAGTAATACTTAGGATATCACAAAATTGATTAGTGTGCGGAATGTCGTAGTTTACACAACATCCAGACACAGGAACAAATGATCTGCTCTTGCCAACAGCATGAATTTAGCCATCTAATTTGCTTCAGCAATCATAGGCAACATCACATTCATTTTGCACATTCGCCATGTGTTAGCCTACTGTGTAGGCCTTGTACATTGCTGTGTGTAGGCCTACTACTTTACATATTACTAAAATATGAGGGGACATTCTAAAACGCTTAACGTGGTTTAATGTAGGCCACCTAAACAATGATTACCAAATTTCTCTCTCATATTGCTCCTCATAACCACTGAAAACTGTCAAAAAATCTAACCCAAAGTCCAATTATTATGGACGTTATCTGACATTAAGCGTTTCTGCTTCATTGAGGCTATTGTAAGGAAAAAGCTTAACGTGGTTTAATGTACCTAAACAACGATCAATGATTACCAAATTTCTCTCTCATGTTGCTCCTCATAACCACTGAAAACTGTCAAAAATTAAACCACGTTAAGCTTTTTCACGTTAGGACTTATAAAGCCCATGAGAACCGTGGAGAGTCAACCCACAGCCACTCAGCTGCCCTGCTGAAAATGTGAAGCAGAAACGCCTAATGTCAGATAACGTCCATAATAATTGGATTTTGGGTTTGAGTTTTTGACAGTTTTCAGTGGTTATTAGGAGCAATATGAGAGAGAAATTTGGTGATCGCTGATCGTTGTTTAGGTAGCCTACATTAAACCACGTTACGTTTTTTTACGTTAATAAAATTTATGTGTGATAAAGCCAACTGGGAAAAATGCCGAATGGACCCAATAAACAGCTGTCCACAGAGTAAGTGATTATTGTAAACGCATGGTTATTTTACGGGATAGAACGACCCATATTAGAACTGTACTCACACAGAGTTGCTGCGTGATATATCCCTGTGCCCGAGTAGCAGTGCTTCGGCTGTACTTCCACCCAATATAGTCCCAAGTCAATATCTGCCTAGGAAATCGTCTATTCTTAATCTGCATTGCTATTTGTACTCGTGAATACGCAGGCCACAAGAAGTAATTAGGTTGTTTTTGATGTTGACTCACTTTTACTCATGACATGCTAACCGGCATCAAACGATTCCATTCACTACGCTAAGTTAAGCTAGCGGCGCCGGACTAAGACAATGCATGCAATGAGACAAAAATGAATAATTTGATTTGATTTATTATTTATCTCGAACAATCAACAATGTTGCAAAAGAAAACACAAAATTAAAACAGTCAGAATTTACCAAAGAAAAAAAAAAGAAAAGAAAAAAGGATAAGCTACTTTACGATATCATATTATTACAAATCAAATAGATATGTAAATACGGCATACAACATTTACAAATATGGTAAAATAAGCATGTAGTCCAGAGTATATAGTGTATTCTGGTTCAATATGTGTCTAATTTTGTTCAATATATCAATACTCTTGGCCAACTTCATGCACAGATACAGCGGGGAAAATAAGTATTGAATGCGTCAACATTTTTCTCAGTAAAGATATTCCTGATGGGGCTATCGGCATGAAACTTTCACCAGATGTTAAATAAATAAATTTCAATTTTCAAATTTATTTCATTATTACTATTTATTAATATCCAAATATCATGAATTTAGTTCCAAATTATCATCTTGGTTTTGTGCCATACCCTTCAATCCCCCCAAAAATAATCACATTGGTGCACAGTCTGATAGACTTATCCAGCCTTCCTTAAGTACAGGGCCACCCACTAACGATCAAATCAGGATCACCTGAATAGAGCAGACAGGGAGAAGCAAAACAAGGGGGGAGCGTGTAACACTCACGTGTGGATTCTCATGTGTTTCTGTAAATTCCCACTATCTGTAAAAGCTTTCTTACAGACTGAGCAGCTAAATGGTTTCTCTCCTGTGTGGATTCTCATGTGTTTCTGTACATTTCCACTGTCTGTAAAAGCCAACCTACAGACTGAGCAGCTAAATGGTTTCTCTCCTGTGTGGATTCTCATGTGTGTCTTTAAACTTCCACTCTCCGTAAAAGCTTTCTTACAGACGGAGCAGCTAAATGGCTTCTCTCCTGTGTGGATTCTCATGTGTCTCTTTAAACTTCCACTCACTGTAAAAGCTTTCTTACAGACTGAGCAGATAAATGGTGTCTCTCCTGTGTGGATTCTCATGTGTACCTGTAAGTTTCCACTCTGTACAAAAGCTTTCTTACAGACTGAGCAGCTAAATGGTTTCTCTCCTGTGTGGATTCTCATGTGTATCTGTAAATGTGCACTCTCTATAAAAGCTTTCTTACAGACTGAGCAGCTAAATGGTTTCTCTCCTGTATGAGATCGCATGTGTCTCTTTAAACTTTGCATCAATGTAAAAGCTTTCTTACAGACTGAGCAGGTAAATGGTTTCTCTCCTGTATGAGATCGCATGTGTGTCTTTAGATTTCCATTGGTGCCAAATCTTTTCCCACACTCAGAGCAGCTAAACGCTTTCTCACCAGTAGTACATCTTGAATCACTAACAGGGAATCTATCATCATTCAGAGAGTTTAAACCTGACTGAGGTTCTCTAGTCTCTTCATCACTGTCATCAGTCTCCGGTTCAGAAGAGTCTCCAGTCTGGTCATCAATATCTGGTTGTAAATGTGTATCTGGATCTGATTTCATGGCTGGTTCTGGTCCTCCACAGTCCTCTCCATCAGCTTCTGTTTTTATCTCTTCAGTTTGTCTTTGATGAAGCTGTGAGAACTCAGGTTTCTCTTCATCATCTTCACTCTTCACAGGGACCAGAGTGAATGGGAACTTGGTGATATCAGCCTCCTCCAGCCCTTGAAGCTGCTTTTCATCCTGACTGATCTGGAGTTCCTCCTGTTCCTCTTTAATGTTAGGGGGCTTTGTGTCCTCCTGGTCCAGACTGGAGCTCCACTCCTGCTGATGTTCTTCACCAACAATCACTTTCTGGACATCTGAAGGTAAAGCTGAAACACAAACTAACAGCTATTAATGTGAATCTTAACAATACTTTGATAAGTAGCTCTATTCACTCTCATAATAAATAGGGGTGTCAGGATTTTCAATTCAATCTTTGATTTAAAGATTTTTTTCCAGCAATGACACTTACAATAACAAGGGGGACATGAATGCAATATGAGTTTACAGAGGGTCAGCTGAATGCACCATGAAGTCCAGTCAGAGCCAACAAGCTTTAACAATTGTTTGTTTACATAACTCACAGGGGAAGGCAAAATGCTGTCACACTGGTAGCTCAAAAGAAGCATGAGGATTGTCCAGTTCTGTTGTTTCTAGGGATGCAACAATTATAGACTTTGTTGGTACGATTATGGTCTGAAAAATAATCACGGTTTCATTATTAGGCATTCATTACTTCACTGCTAATGTATGAAATCACATGAACATTGTAGATTTTAATGTTATGTATTGCTGTCTTTTGAAAGAGAAATAACTAACAGTGTTGAATGTTTTGAAAATTATTATATGATCAACCTTTTTATTTAAATTCATTTGAAAAGATTAGACTAGAGGTAAATCAGTCACACCACAACCAAAGGCCAAGTTGGCAACAACAGTGTTGCCCTTAAGAAGAAGGTTGACCTTTTTATGGCTAGAAGCGGCCCTGCTAGCTGGTGTGCTTGGAAGAGCTGATAGACAAGATGCACCACTTATGGGGAGATTAGCAGCATGTTGCCAATAGATAAGTGACACAGTATTTGTAAATAAATGCTTGTCAGACAATCGGGCGAAAACGCAGGTCTTTCCATTTATTATGAATGCCTGCGACAAAAGTTGTGAATGATTCATCTTTTGGAGGTTACCGCTGATCATTCTTGTCAGTCTGTTTTTCACTTACCAGGAAACATATTTGCCTTTACCGCTGCCACAAAAAGTTTTAAACACTATGAAGGTAAAAAACTAAACATAAGCACTGAACTGCCCAGGAGTTTGTGGTGATTGTTTCCTGCCACATTTAAGAGCAACCTGCGGTTCCATTTTGTTTTGTGTGCTGATTGGCGATCGTTAATCGATTGAAGGAATGGTTGGTGATATGTTTTTATGTGCATATATTAAAGTGATTTTAACTGACTTAGTATCAGAACTATAATATTTAGAATCTGCAATCCTCAATTCAGTTTAAATTATTTTGCATTAACTTTTGAATGAAAGCGCAATCACTCGCATTTCATATTGCCATGGTTTTTTGGTCTTTTCATTCATATGGCAATGTATTTTGCAATTGTCAATTCAATTTGCAATTTTGTCATTCAATATGAATATGTATTTTGCAATTGACAATTCAATATGCAAAGTTTCAACGCAATCCTCAATTCAGTTTTAATTATTTTGCATAAAAATTTGAATGAAAGCGCATTCAATTGCATTTCATATTGCCATGTTTTTTTGGTCTCTTTATTCAGTTAGCAATGCAACATATCAGACGTCTCATCAAGGCGGGGCTTCAGTTAGGACGTCACTTCCTTGTTTACTGACTGACAGTCCCGGGCTTTCACTTCACTCAAATCCAGTCATCAATGCCAGTCAAGGCCACTTCTGTTCTCCTTGTTTGGTAAGTTTAACGTTATACCTTAGATAATGTCCATACTGTCTGTTCAGCCTAGACTTTAGACATTACCAGTAGTTTATTGCAGTGAGACCGTTGTGGTATTTTGTGTTTATCTACATGAGGCATTACAATTAGCGTTACCCTGGGTTAGTAGCTTGCTAACAATCCAGGCTAACACAAGCAAAGTAACTTGTTAGCCATGTTTACTGCTGGTTGCTCACTAACTTACAACGCTAGTGACAACAGCGAAGGCAGAAAAATGTCTGAGGTAAACACACAAGCATTTCAACCCCTTATCAACCTAACACCAGTCAGGGAAAGCATCAATGGGAAGCCTTTAGCCAACTGTAGCGTTATATACTCTCGTTCTATAGCCTGTCAAAAACCAAGTGATACACTTTCCCAATGTTCATATTTATTTATTTTTTATTTAACCTTTATTTATCTAGGTAAGTTGATTGAGAACAAATCCTCATTTGCAACGACGACCTGTCACATTCACACACAGTTACATATTCATACCTGGAAACTGCCCAGTACAACTACAGTCTGATCCACTGGCAACTGAGCAGCTCCACTGGAGCGGTTGGGGTTAAGGGCCTTGCTCAAGGGCACCTCAGAGTTGGTAATGAGGGAGGGACAAGCACTGCTCTTTCACTTTCCCCAACCAGATTTTATCCTGCCGGTCTGGGGATTGAACCGACTCGCTTCTTTAACCTTTAGGCCACCACTGCTCACCACATGCAGACAAGTTCTGTCAACTAAGCCCACAGGCAGTAAAAAAAATAGTTGTCTAAAATGTAAACAGCGCATTAATTATGCTATAATGTTAAGACCTTTTTTGATCTGAGCAAACCCAGGCTGAAGCAGTGGATGTTGAACATAAGGAGGAAGAAGTGTTAGAATCACTACTAGGAAATGGTCTTTATTCACAGTTTTAATAAATCAAAACATAATAATGAAGCTAAATAAGAGAGCTGCGTCAAACACATGAAATGTGCCAATTTCAAGGTGTGGGTATGTACAGTAGGCCTGGCAAACCCGGTTCCTTTTAAGGATTCGGGTTATTCTGAGTCACTCACTAAACTGAACCGGGTTGTGCGAGTCACTTGATTTATATGAGAGGCCGTATAGGAAGTAATTCATACTTCTGTTTTACACACACTATCATAATCTTGCATATACAGCACTATACTCATACACACACACTATTATAATCCTTTTACATGTATGTATGAGAGGGTATAGTCGTGTATGTGAGAGTATAGTAGTGTGTGTGTGAGTATAGTAGTGTATGTGAGAGAGTATAGTAGTGTATGTGAGAGAGAATAGTCGTGTATGTGAGAGAGTATAGTAGTGTATGTGAGAGAGAATAGTAGTGTGTGTGTGTGTGTGTGTGTGAGACAGAATAGTAGTGTGTGTGAGAGTTTGATTGAAACAGAAGGGAGTTTGATTAGTCAGCTCCTGATTGGTTGACAAAGAAGAAGCGGTATTTGACGGTCAAAATCCTGCACTGTCATAATAGTTTGGCTGAAGTGGCGCTGTAATGGACAGAGAGAGGCTAACTGAAGCTGTGGGTCTTCTAAATAATATTTTAGGAAATGGTGAGCTATTGTCAACGATGTCTCAACAATTAAATCAAGTCCAACAGAGCTCTGATTCGGAGATGCAGAGATTATTCAGGGGTGGAACTGCAAATCCAGTCAGACCTGGCTCCAGCGCTAGCGCTACTACTTCTAGCTAGCTCAATGGAACACGGAGGACCCCGTTACCAGACGAGACAGCATTTCGGTAGATTGTCGTTGAAATCCAGGAAGAGGTAAGTTGATTAAAAAAATAACCAAAGACCCTTTTTTATTAACGTCATCCTATCTGCAGTGTCCCCCCAAATTCATGTTAGCATGGTCGTGACTTTAGCGCCGCTAGCTAGTTGCTACCCACATACAACAGGGGCTAGCCATTTTCCATTAAAAACTCTGCAATATCTCCACTAGTGCTAGTTAATATGATCAAGCAAGTTTGAGCAAGCTGTGTGAAATAATTTCAGAAATCAGGTTTCAGAATTAAATCTGCTGTTACATGAGAGAGACGACACAGTATCTGTCAAGCCCTTTGATTAACCACAGTATATGATATTTTACTGTAGAAATACATTTGACTTTGACTAGGAGAAAAAGCTAGCAGCTAGCAGCAGCAATTATGGAAGCATATTAGTAGTTATAGTACACATTGCTGCGCTCCTGTTATTCAATTTCAAACACATTGTAATTTGCTATTCAATGCGCAGCTTATTACAGTGTAGTTCTGTATTCATTGGATTTCGCCTATCTTTGGGTAAGGAGACATCAGAGTAGGCTGTTTACAGCAAAGATAGCGTTAAATGAGAAAGCTCTAGCATCGGCTGGCTAGCTGAGTTGCAATCATCTGACTGGGTGACGATGTTTAGTCTGTGTGTCTTTGAGTACCATGAAAAGTGCTATATAAATAAAATGTATTATTATTATTAATATTAAAAAGTGCAATCCACATGTTTACATATGTTTATTACAGTGAATAAAAATCTAAATACTACTAAGTGTGGTAAAGCCACATATTTGTTTTTATATTTCTGCAATCTGCACTTTAGTTTGTGTGATTAGTTTCTGACTTTCATATGAATGTTTGCACCAGGCTTGATCAGTGCTCAATATACTACTGTGATTGAAGTAGTTAAATAATAGATGTCATTCATATAAATGCATGCATCACCTAATTTCATCATCACATCCAGGCCTGGCCTCCAGGAAAGAACAGTTTGTTTAATATATCTAATCTTGTGTTGTTCACTATACAATGATTTATTACAGATTATCTGGCCAATGCTGGGTGTCTAAGGACTTTGAAACGCATAGAAGACAAAGATCTCTTGGTGGAGGATATCATCATGTTTCAGGTGGTTCATCGAGTCAGTGGAGCACTTCAAAGGTTTGTGTAACTCCATTTTTTGGTAAACATAATTAAC